>NC_056751.1:10008379-10113379 GCF_019279795.1 Protopterus annectens
TATACTTCAAAACTTGTATCCACTGGTCAGAAACAATCTTGTGTGCTTTCCTTCACTTTCCCCTAAGAAAAGTTCACATTAGGTTTTTAAGTTAAGATTTAGAATAGGTCCATATGACTTTGAGTTCCAGACTCTACCTTTTGGTCTGGGATTAACACCAGTGCGCTTTACGAAGTGTTTGGCTTCAGTATTTTCTAATTCCACGTTTCAGGCAATGCCAGTTTTAGTTTTCTGTGCTAGTTGTCTCACAGTTGCACACACTCAGGATCATCTGCTGAGCCATTTACATCAGATCTGAGATTATGTTCTCCCTTAGAAAAAGAACAGTAAGTAGTTTAAAAACAGACTATAAAATTCCTGGTTACCATCATAGCCTCTGGGCAGCACAGACTCTTTCTTCCAGAAGAGAAGAAGAGGTGTCATTCTTTATGCAAAGGTGGCAAAACGGCTTAAAGTGTCAGCAAGACAGTTTCTGAGTTCTAAATTCTAGGATTCAATGTGTGGAAATCCCAAAGGCTATAGGAATATCTGAAGAACCACTTTACAGATTATTTTTGGGCCTTGTCCAACTTTTATTTATGGTGTTGTCCAGATTTCTTGGTCTAAGAGTTATGATCCTAGCCCAAGGCCTTTCAGTGGTTCCTAAGTCAGCCAAGTCAATGTACTGTGGTGGATAATTTATGATACAGTCACTAGTCCTCTTGTATGCATGGTTTCCGGACACATACTTAACTATTAATCGCATATTTATATATTTTTTCTTTTTCCTTTGTTGACCAAGTAAGTCTCACACAGCCTGTACCTCTTAACTAGCCTATTTTCAGGGAGACCCAAGGTGGCATTTAGGGGAAATTTTGTCAGTACTTCCCTACTCTTTTTGATAGGTGCCATGGAAGTTTTTATGGGGGCTTGGTTTAACATGTCATCTGAAAGATGGCACACTCAGGAGTACAGCAACCCCCTTATGATTCACTGCAGTGTCAGCAATCAATCTACCTGGTGTGGGAATAGATTCCACAGCCTCCTGCACCAAAGACAAGTGTGCTACCTGTGGAGCCACTGACACTGCATAACATGGATGTCAGTTCAACTCATGATAGAAAGGAGGACAGTAATGTGATGTATATTAACAAGTTGGAGGATTGATTATCTGAGAGTGAGACATTCAAAAGACTTTCACTTCAAGCAGTGCACCTGCCAGGACAACAAAATAATTGTCATAGTCCAAGAGAAGGGACCTATACCTGATATAAAAGTGGAAACTGGAGAGGTTATTGTTTCTCCACACAGCAGAAACTTGGGTATACTCTTAAATATAACTAATTGCTTCCCAGAACAGTATTCAGTTAATACAGATTTCCTACCTGCTGCCATAGCAGAAGGCCTAGAACACAGATGCATGTTCCTTTCCACTAATCTAAAAAGTACTGCTTCAAAGTAAGCTACACTTAGCTTGCATAATCCCAGGGCCTCTCAGATAACCAACACAATGTTGATTTACTTTCCTCCTGGACAAGGCAGTTCAGTTATGTCCGTAACTTCCATTTTTGAAACTCTGCTGTCATGACAACAAAGCAAAGTGGAACAACCAGTCTCTGATATCTTTCTATATGTTCTGATGAGTTCTACTTCATTTTTTAAAACTTTCCCACTGTGGCTGTGTGCAATCAGAAACGTGTTGATGGTTCAACTGAAGAGAATTTCACTTTGGTAACAGATCAGTGGCTTATACAGCTGCAGTAGTGGCACATCTCTTCAACTATTTATTTTCTTTTTCTCTTTCAGTCTCTATCATATATTTCATTTAAAGTACACCTGTATAGTCTCACACAGCCAGTACCTCTTTAGATCTGCAACTGCCACGTCAGACTAATTTAAAACATTTTTTAAAACTAATTTTACCCAGAAGTCTACCCATGATCCCTCTTCTCTATTTTGTGACTTGATTTTCATGATAGACACATTAGTATTACACCCATTTAAGCTATCAGAAAAGTAAATCTGAAGTTTCTGTCTTTGTGGTTGTAACATTAGTGAGAAGGAACTTGGACTCTAGACCTTAACATGCAAGCCACCTGGTACAGTTTGTGAGTTAGACAGAGTGTTAATTACTAAGAACCAATGCTTTATTCACATTTAAACTTATGCTATTGTTTATGCTGAACTAAACACTTCTGTTTCTACTTTTATTTTCAGAGCAAGAGAATAAAGGGGAGAGACAGCTATACACTTTAGAAGTAAACAAACACTACAATGAGAGGTTTAAAAAAGTCCATTAGATGGAAACTTTGTCTCATGCAAGGGAAACCAGAACTTCCAGTCACAAAACAAATATTTCAAAATTGGCTGGCTCACTCTGTATGACAAATGTGATAAAATGTTAACAGATGTCATCAAAGGTCACTCCCATAGAACAGTTGGTACCTTGACTACCTTTTTAAGAACATGCTTGCTCAGAACTTTTATGAGGCTATGACTTGCATGACAGTATGCGCTTTTATTTAACCTACTCAAGTGCAATATAAGACAAATAACGTAGGCATTGTTCAATCTGTATTGTGTTTTGTATTACTTTAAATATAGTAGTTAATTTAACGCAGGGAGGGTATTCTTTTCATATATGAGTGTTGGCAAATGTCTCTGCTCTTTCTTGCGTGTATTGGGAGTAGTATTTGATTTGTCAGTTATGTTTATTCCTCTACTTTTTATGTTGCTTCACTTTTCTTTGTAATCTCAAGAACTGAGCTGATGCACAAAATTTAGTTTAGGCTACACATACGTAGCTTTAAATGACAATAACATTTACTTTGATTTTGACTTTTGACTTTACATAGCACTAAAACATGGATGCAGGTCTAAGAGCAATTGAATTCTGAAAGATAATCATGGCAAGCTGGTCTGCCATAACTGTCTTCCTCCTGTCATACTGGTTTTCTTATCAGGCATGACATGCTGTTTGAGAATATATGACCTAGATGTTACCAGGTATTACACTGCTGCAAATGTCTTCTCTGATGCAAGAATAAAACAGTTGTGAAGAGTACATATAACATCAAACCTTAGTTAGACTATTTCAACAACACTTACACTCTCCCAATTAGCCCGAAGTGTTTTCTTTATTGATCTTCTCAAATAATGCATATAAATGTGGTGTTAAGTTTACATCTGCAGGGTAAGGTTATTAGTTTCAGACTGGAAAACATAGAGATAATGTGAGGTAAACATCAGATTCATACCAGCCAACTGATACCAGAGGCACACAGGGTATGAAATAAATGTTATCTTGTACTGAAGAACAAAAAAGCAAGCCACTGGCTGAATGATGAATGGAAAAAAATACTCCTAAAGATCTAATGTTGTTCTGAGTAGCTTGCATAACTATGTTTTAGTTGTTTGTGGTTCCTTTCCTAGTGAATGTTTTTGATGGTTTAACAGTTCACGGATATTTATTTTTATTTTACATTTGTTAACCGGGTTAGTCCAACTGGATACATGTCCATTTTCAGAAGAGGCCCGGGGAGAAAAGCTCCAAAGAAACATATATGCAAGACATACAAACAAAATATTCTAACATGTTTCTAATATATACAACAAGACCATATAGATGAGCACACATTATTAAGTCATTGACAAAGACATATAGAATGATCAATACATATACAAACAATATTAAAGTATGTTAAGTATCTAGAGTCGCATCATTCATTTGAAGTACCTGGAGTACCACAGGGTTCAGTCCTGGGTCCTCTCCTGTTTGGTATCTACTTCTTTGAAGTACAGGCTAACACAGAAGGTCTTTGGCTAACGAAGGTCGCAGATGACTGCAAACCAGGAGCCATAATCAAAACTCCTAACGATGTGGACATCCTACAAAAGGGCCTCACCTAGACAGATGCCTGGTGTCAAAGCCATGGCCTCAAGCTCAATGCCAAAAAGTGCATTGTCATGCCCTTTGGTAAAAACTCTGCACCCATGAACTACAACATAGGCAGTAGTATACTTAACACCGAAAGTGTGATAAGAGACCTTGGGACACAGGTGGACAGTAGTCTCTCCTTTGATAATCACATCGCCACAGTAGTCAGGAAATCCTTCTACGTGGCACACCTCATCACAAAAGGTTTCTCATCCAGAAAAAAAGAGGTCATTGTTCCCCTCTACTCATCACTCATTAGACCCATTATAGAGTACAATGCCCTTTTTTTTTATGTACCTCACAAGACATCTACAACAACTGGAAAGGCCGCAGAAATACCTCACAAAGAGGATTACTGGCCTCAAACAGATGCCCTACGCAGACCGTCTCAAAATCTCCAGCTTTACTCCGTCGCATATCACCTACTCAGAGGTGATCTCTGCTTAACATACAAAGTTATGCCAAACCCAGAGCTGTTGGACATGCACCACTTAAAGAAATCCCAATCCCTCTGAGCTACACGTTCTAGGGACCTAAACCTTGTCACCACAATAAACAGAACATGCTGGAGGGATAGATTCCTGTCCCAGAGACTTCCCATACTCTGGAACAAACTACCCATCTATGTCAAACAAAGCTCCTCATTAGCACTCTTCAAGAAAAATCTTGAAGACTGGATGAGAAATAGGAAATTCACCCTGGGGATCACCTCTGTGGCTCTGCTCGACAGTGGCACAGGAAAATAATTTTCTTGGGTGGCAAAAGCCAGGGTACCTTTTTGGCTGGGCTTGTATAGGCCCCAGGGCCGATAGCCTAGTATCTACCTATGAACCTATGAACCTATGAATGTGGTATTGATAAGACTGTGCAGTCCTATCAGGAGATTATGTGTTTAAGGCAAGAGTTACTGCAGTAGTGGAGTAAGGCTGAAGTTAATCTGGTGTGGTGCAGGGACATAACCATTTGTTGTTGAAATGGCTTTTGATAGACTTTTTAAATTTGGATAGAGAAGATTCCAGGGTAATGGATGAAGGCAGGGAGTTCCAAATTTTGGATATGTAAGATGAGTAGAGGGAGTCACCGGCATAGTTGTGGGATCTAGTAACTGTTAATAGTAACTTATCTGTAGAGCGGAGTTGCCTAGGACAGGAATACTGCTGAATTAGGTTGCTTAAAGATGGTGTTTTATTTGGGTGGGAGAGCAGCTTATAAGTGATACGTTGATTATAGATTAGTAAATTTGGCAGTTCAAGCCAGTCCAGTTGTTTTAGGTTGACAGTGATGGGTTCTAAAAGATGTGTTATTAGCAAATTTGGCTATTTGATCACAGCAGGTTGTCAGTTTGCTGGTTTCTGTTTTGGATAGATTTGTTAGGATTGGGGATACATAAAGCAATGTTGAGAGCAGGTGAGTGCGAGCAATTGTGGTCCTAGCAGCATGGGTCAGGAAAGATTTGTGTTTATAGAGACTACCTAGCTTTCTGTGAGTGTTTTTAATAGCTAGAGTAATGTGCATATCAAATTTTAACTTATCAATGGTGACACCTAGTAGATTTGTGTGGGATTCGGGTGTGATAAGTGTACCATTTTTAGAGAGGATATTGAAAGTGGCGGTAAGGCTGGTATTTTGTGAGGGGTGAAATAGCAGGATCTTGGTCTTTTTGGGGTTAAGAATGAGGCCATTGTCAGTAAGCCAGTTTTTAACTGAGTGGAAATTATCCTGGGTTTTATTGTGTAGTTCTTCCAGGGTTGAGGTACTGCATATTATAGTGGAATCGTCTGCGTATTGGGTAAGGCTAGTGTTATGTGCAGCTTGAGTGGAGATTGTTTGTGAAAATTGAGAATAACAAGGCACCCAGTATTGATCCCTGAGGTATCCCAAGAGTGACTGGTAAAAGTGGAGACAAGTTATTGTTCACCGTACTGCTTGTTGCCTGTCCCTGAGATAATTTTTGAACCAGGAGACTGTTTGGTTGCCTAAGCCTAGGTTTTTGAGGTGGCAGATGAGTTTATCATGGCTAACCATATCAAAGGCTTTTGATAGGTCTAAGAAAAGGGCAGAAGTAAGTTTACCATTGTTCCTGTTATGGTTTATGGTATCTGTGAATGCTGACAGAGCTGTGGTTGTACTATGACCTGGACGGAAACCATGTTGAGTTGGAGATATGAGTTCCTGATTTATAAGGTGGGACGTTAGTTGATGGTGGATGCATTTTTCTAATATTTTAGCCAGTGGAGATAGAATTGCGATTGGTCGGTAGTTGGATATGTCTTAGGAAATGCCCCCTTTGTGAAGAGGTATGATATAGGCAGTTTTCTAAATCAGGGGCACTGTAGCTTCAGTGATTGATCTATCGATTAGTATAGCAACTGGTACAGCTATTTCTGCTGCTGCCAGTTTTAGAAATTCATTGGGGAGGGAATCTGCTCCTAGTACAGTTTCAGTAAAGAATGTATTGAATGATTCGGCTATGTTGCCTTTTGTTAAACCTGATGTTGAGGGTGGGGTAATGGTTTTCCCAGGGTGTAGTAACTTGTTTAAACCTGCCCAGAATTTCTTAGGATTATTCAAATGTGCTGGTTTTGATGGGTAGTAAAGTAGTTTCTCTTGTAGTTTTTTGGTTATATTTATAATCCGTTGGTAGGCTTGCTGTATACTAGGGCTTTTATTGGACCTCCAGGCTGTCCACGCTCTATTTCTTTCAGCTATTTTTTGCCTAATTTCCCCAGATAACCATGGAACTGGTTTTGACTTAACTCTAGTAGTTCTTACAGGGGCGTGTCTGTTTAATATATCTAGGAAGGTGGTGTTGAAATGTTTAATAGCTTAATTTAAAGGTAGGTAAAAAAGGTCAGACCAATTGTATAGCTTTAGTTCTTGTCTGAAGTTAATGGGGTTAAATTTTTTTTTGTTTCTAATTGTTTGAAGTATAGGACTTTGGGGGTGGTGGGAGTTGTATTTAAGTAAGAAAGTAGTTTGATGGCCACTCAATGAGTCTGGAAGGGTACCGGCTAAGTAGGAGCAGGGTATTTTATTTAGTAAGATCCAGTCTAATAGGCTTTCTTTTTTACTGTTTTTGACTATTCTGGTGGGCTGTTTGATTACTTGAGAGAAGGTATGAAGATTGATATGGTTAGTGGGTACTTGAGCGGAGCATGTGAGCCAGTTTATATTAAAGTCGCCTAATACAATGGTCTCTTGAGGCATGGGTTGTGATAACCATTGAAGGAATGTCTCCATGGTAGGGATATTATTGCCTGGTAGGATATAACCTGTTACTAGGTTGACGGCTTTTCTGTTACTTATTTTAAGCTTTGCTAAGGGAATTTCTGCTTTTTCGAAAGAGGGCATGGTTACCTCGATTTTAGTTATGGATAAACTATTTTTGTACAGCAGGGCAATGCCTCCACCCTTTTTACCTAGTCTGTGCTGCCTAAAGATACTATATCCAGGTGGTAGGCTCTTGGTATCTTGGGTAGATGGTTTTAGCCATGTTTCTGTTATACTGACTATATCTGGGGAGTATCGAGAGAGTAGAATGTGTAGTACTTGTGTTTTGCTGTTAATACTTCTAATATTTAGGTTTAGGAGGAGTAGACTGTTTAGTGGCCTGATGTTAAGTTGTGTTGTCTTGGGAAGCTGATGTGAACTGGCCAGTGGACTTGTATTGTTAGGTCCTGGGTTTGGGTGGATATCTCCAGTGCTTAGGAGCTGCTGATGGACATTTTGCATTAATTTAGCTAGTTTTTGTAGTATGGTGAAGTATTTTTGGATTGCTGTTGATTTGGCGTAAGAGGTAAAGAGTTTAATATGGCTATAGCTTACAGCAGTAGCATTGTATAAGCTGGAGTTAATTGTTAGGGAGTAAGGAGATAGGATGGGAGAGAAACTGGCAGTGGATTTATGGATTTGTGGGAAGTTATTCTGCCCTGGGTAGTTATAAGATGTGGTGTAATAGGTACATACTAAGAAGGATAGTAGTGACATTTGCAGGAGGTATGTCTTCATTATTAAGGAGAGTTTCTAATCAGTTGGATTTGTAGGAGTGGTATGTGTGAATATATGAGGGAGTGAGAGGGATGTGGATTGGTTGTTGGGTGTGTTGGGGCAGTGGATAGCTATGTATAAATGTAGGTGAAGTGGGGGTGGGAATTGGGGGGTAGGGTAGGGGAGCAGAGTGAACCTGAGAGTGGTTTTGATATTGTTGTTTGGATGATTTGGGATTTGATTAAGTGGTCTTTTGATAATTTGAAGTAGACCCATATATATATATATATATATATATATATATATATATATATATATATATATATATATATATATATATTTATTTATGTATATATATATATATATATATATATATATATATATATATATATATATTTATATATATATATATATATATGGGTTTATATGACTAGACCGAAAGATCACAACAGTGAATGTATGTACACTGACACATTTACGTAGATGTACATACAGAGCGATAAACAGCGAAAACTGGAACGCCGAACGTGTTTCATAGCCAGAAGCACGATGGTGGGGATAAGGAAATATATCCTTTTTCTCACTGTAGTGCGGACTTGGAGTTGGTATATTTAAGTAGGGAGTACATGGGGGGGTGCAGGGGGCTGCCCCCCTGCAAAAGCTAATTAATTTAATATTTTAGTTTAGATTTTACCTACCTGTGTGGTGCATTATGATGATGAAACACATTCGTCGTTCTGGTTTTCATTGTTTAGGTGTTTCGCTCAGTATGTACATCGACGTAAAGGTGTCGCTGTACATACATACGCTGTTGTGATCTTTCGGTCTAGTCATATAGACCCATACATATATATATATATATGATATATATATATATATATAGATATATATATATATATATATATATTTTACATTTGTTGACCGGCTAGTCCAACTGGATACATGTCCATTTTCAGTGGAGGCCCGAGGAGAAAAGCTCCAAGTTCACAAAACATTTAATATTACAAGTAAATTAGAAACATATATTAAAAAAAATATATATATATATATATATATATATATATATATATATATATATATATACATATAAGTAAGGGGGTGTTACGGGTGAAGACCCCCACAAGGAGGGTACAGAACAGCTTACTCCTCTGCAAAACATGCTTTTTGTTGTATCATTGAGCTGCATCTTGAACTGGTTTAATTCTTTCAAATGAAGCATCAATAAATTTAGTCTTAAAGGAAAACTCCACCCTGTCATACAGTTTAACTCAATTGTTAGGTTTCTTTTCTCCCTACAATATGGTTCCAGCATTGTGTAGGTATCAGAAACCTACTTGTGCTTTTTAAAACGTTTATTTCCTTGCATTGGAGTCAAAGGAAGGGAAAGCCCACTACTTTTTTTAAACTCAACTCCTCACATATTTTACAGAGAAATTCGTCTCCACCTACATGACATATCATAGACAGCATTAAATTAGTAGTTTTCCCTGTCGGGTACTGCTATCAATCTTAGATGGGTAATTAAGCCTGCTAATGTGAGGAACACAGCAGTTGATATACAAAAAGACAAAAAGCTGTTGAACTGTTTTTTTTTTTTTTTTTATTGCTGAGGGGAGGAGAACCTAACACAGCACTTTCATAGCAAAACAAAGGAAATTGATCACTTGGGTTTAAACGCAAATGTCAATTCTTCTGACAAATTTACATAAGCAGCAACACAGTATTGAAATGCTATGCTTTAAATGTAATTTATAATAGTTTATATGCTAACATACACATACAACATAACACACACACACACACACACACACACATACTCATATACTTTTGTGCACATGTACTTTATACACATACGCATATACACAAACACATACACACACATATATACTATATATGTGTGTGTGTGTGTGTGTGTGTGTGTGTGTATGTGTGTCTGTGCATGTGCAACATGTGTGCATACAATTAATTATTTGTAATAAATAACCTAGTATAGTTAAGTATGATTAATGTATACATTCTAGTAAATGTTGCTCAATGATTTACTTGGTCACTGTCACACATTGGCTATGTGTTGCACAATCTTGGTCAATGTCTTTGTCAGCATTTTTTTCTTTGTATTGCTAAGTGCATTTAATAATAATAATAATAATAATAATAATAATAATAATAATAATAATAATAATAATTAATTGTTATTACCATTGCCAATGTATCCTTAGTTGTGGCTGAAAAGGGTTCTAGGACCAGTTCACTTTCCTGGTTACCAAAGTATAAATAAATATAAAATAGAAGAAAGGAGGGTGAACATGACAGAAATAATTGAGGAACTAGTAAAGTACATTTTAAGTCTGCATCATTCATGAGACAGAAAAACTTCCCATTGAAAGCATTGGGAAGTAGCAGACAGACTAAGTTTAGAGTTCTACTACTTGTCACTTGTAAATGTATAGCAAGGATCATTTACTGCAATGAGAGTTTTCACACCTCAGCATGAGACTGTGGGTGAGGGTTTGTCAAATCTTTTAAGACCACAAAAGACTCCTCTTACAAAAACCTGTTATTTATATACTTTCTTTTGCTGCAAGTAGCTAACAGCTATTTATAGCATAGAACAAGCTCTGACAGACACATAAATGAGGCTCAGTCGGGTAAACATAGAAACAGCTCTGTTACAGAAGGTGCGTTTAGATGACAGTGCTTCACAGTCCTGCCATTCTATCTTAATGGCATGAGAAAAACACCACCACTTCATTATGTCTAGCATGAGTCATATAAAGAGGACTTGTATTCTGGGAAGAAGGAATGAAAACAAGATCACTTTACCAAGGCAGGCCCCATCATCCACCATTTTGAGAAAAAAACATTAAAATTGTAAAAGAAACATTAAAATATCTAAAAAACAAAGATACAATGAAAAAAAATGTTTTTTGAGTTCTAAGGTGGAGTTTTCCTTTAAATTAAACATAGTGGAAATTGATGGCTTACCTAAGAAATACATAAGCGAATAAGTAAAAAAAATTGTAATTCAGACTGCAGACCTATTTTCTCACTTTGAAGGGTGGCTAAAATGGGTACATACTGTATGGGTAGTAGAAATCATAGTTTGCACATATCATTCCTTGCTGAATAAGTCTTTCACAGTCATAATTTCTTATTATTTTATATTTCTTCCCTTCCTTTTCTAACTTACTTAATGTTACAGGAATTGACCTCTGCCTTGAAAAAGAACAAAGCTTATAGGTAAATACTTTCAGCAAACTTTTACGTCCTTGATAATATTTTCTACTGAAAATAGAGCACACTTCCTGCAAATGAACAGATCCCAAACAGTACACACAGGTAGAGTGGTTGTCCGTCACAGACATTTTTTGACCACACTCACACCTTTTGAAGCCAGACATTTGCTTCTCAGACATTTTTTGAAGAGAGGAAATATATATATATATAACTATATATGTATATATAAGTTCAGATCCCTGAACTCAAAACTTTGAGTATTAACACAAAAGCTATTCAACTATTTTTTTAAATTTAACTCTCTACAGAAGTAGCTAAATTTTAACTAATCTAATTCTAAACTAATTCCAAACTAGCACTAATAAAAAGCACACACAAAGGAGCTGACAGAGCCCTGTCACGTCCAAAAAACTAAGAAAGGCCTAGACAAACAGTCGTTAAGAAAACACGCCAAATTATTCTAAACTGCACGCTAAGTCTAACTAAACTCTATTTCTTTTTAATTACTATAACACTAGCTAACACTCTAATAGAAAATATTTTTCAAAATATCTCTAAATATAGAAAAAATAACACTGGCCTGAGCTTCCTCCGACGAGTCTGTAGATCCGTTGCAGCGGCAAACTAGATCTGGGGTTTACAGTAGAGCATCATGGGATATATACTGGGTCTTGAGCTTGAAAAGAGGTCGACTCGGAGCCGAGGGATGGCTCTGAACCCACGTGTAAGAACAAAATGGTGAGATAGAACAACTTCACATTCATAGTTGGCACATATCATTCCTTGCTGAAGAAGTCTTTCACAGTCATAATTTCTTATTATTTTATATTTCTTCCCCTCCTTTTCTAACTTACTTAATGTTACAGGAATTGACCTCTGCCTTGAAAAAGAACAAAGCTTATAGGTAAATACTTTCAGCAAACTTTTACGTCCTTGATAATATTTTCTACTGAATATGTGCTACCTTATTCAGGGCTGGCCTTAGCTGAGCTGATGCCCCGGCCTCATGAAGCATGGCACCTCCCCTCCACTGCATTTTAATGACTGTCCCCATGGCCTGACCAACCGATCCTGGAATGCCCATACCACCAAGATTACTTTTTTTCTTCTTTCTCTCAAAGTTTCTAGGAGAAAAATCCAATGCACACCACCACAACAAAAATTAAAATCAAAAATAACTTTAATGAATAAAAACTTTAAAACATGAGAAGTCTTCCCTTGGAACGGTAAGCGCTTTCCGATTTATCCTTCTTCAGATCATAACTACTCAGGCTCTCTCTTTCATCACTGAAAAGGAATTGAACCAATCAGTTTCTTTCTCTCAAGCCAATGCTTTTTTTATGTCCAATCAGTATTTATCCAATCACCAACTAAATGATGGATGAGCCTCCATACTAACTAATGGAAATATGTCTCCCTTTCAAGATGGGTTTTAACAGAACAACTGCCATGAGGGTTCTAGATGCTGGAAGTGCATTTTAGAGCTTTTTTCCAAAGTTTTGAGCCAATGATGACCTGAACAAAAGTCACAATTAAAGAGAAAGATTCAGTTTTATTCCTCAACTCTGATTTTTTTCTGTATCCTCCCAACAATGCCTAACCTACAAAGACTACATTTAGAGGAAATTATTGTATTAAGTCTGGAGTCACTTTTTAGCCCTCTTTAAGAAGAAGCTGGGCAACTGGATGGGAAACAGAAAATATACCCCTGGGATTCCACCTGTGTCTCTGCTGGACAGGGAAAACAGGTGCTGACTTTGTGGGAACATGGGTGAAATTCCTGGCTGGCTTATAAGGGCCTCCGGGCCAATAGCTTAGTATCATTCTGTGAACCTATGAACCTATGAGTCCTGGAGCTGCTAAGCCCCCAGAAGTCATGGGGTGCTAGATGCTCAGAGGTGCATTTTAGAGCTTGTTTCCAACCTTTTGCTGTAATGATGGCCTGGGCAAAATGTATATGGAAAGAAAGTCTGTTTTTTGTGGTTTTATATTTAAAGGAAGAAGTAAGTTGTGTCCAAGGCTTAATGCTCAAAACTAACAAAACAGCAGTTCACCATGACCTGAGAAGACAAATGTTTGTGAAGATACCTAATGTAATGCCCCTGCACTGGCCCAGTAATCAAGGAGCCTCAATCCTCACCACTGGCAACAATAAGGAAAGTACATAATGGGAGGATGTCATCCACTGCAAATACTCAGTACAAGGGCCTCCCTATCATGGTAAGATTTCATCATGTTAACATGGTACAGTTTGTGCCCCTGCCTCCTGCCTAGCAGTTCTATTATGTAGTTAACATCACTGACCTTCCTTACTACCTTGTAGGGTCCCTCCCAGGCTTAGTGCAGCTTGTTTTTCTGACAGGAATGAGAACCATTACCTGCTGCCCTACAGCATACTCTCTAGCTTGAGCATTCCTGTCACACCAGACCTTTTTCTGCTGTTGGGCTTCTTCCAGGTTCTCCTGGACCAAGCCCATGAGTTCCATGAGCCTTGTCCTGAGGTTTAGGACATATGCCAAAACAGACTCCTTGTGGGATTCACACTCACCCTCTCACTCATCTCAAATCAAATCTAGAGGTCCCCTCACCCTATGCCCATACAGCAACTCAAAGGGTGAAAAATCTGTGGATTCCTGGGGCACTTCTCTGTAAGCAAACAACAGATGGGGCAAATATTTGTCCCACTCCTCTTAAACTGGTCTGCAAATGCCTGTAGCATCATCTTGAGTGTAGAGTCGAACCTCTCAACAAGACCGTTAGTCTGGGGATGGTAGGGGGTGGTCATTAAGTGCTTCAGCCCACAGTATTCCACAGACAAGCCTGCAGGTCTGACATGAAATTGGCACCTCTTTGAGTAAATATTTCTTCTGAGAAGCCTACCCTGCTGAAAATCTCTAGCAAAGCATTTGCCACATTTTCTGCCTCAATGGAGGACAGAGTCACTGCCTCAGGGTATGTGGTAGCATAATCTACTACCACTAGGATATATTTTTCCCTGTGGAACTTGGGGTACTCAGAGGCAACACAATATCCATAGCTAGCCCCTGAAATGGCTCCTCAGTCACAGCCAAAGGCATCAATGGAGCTTTCACATTGTCTTCTGCCTTGCCTACCTTTTGACATTGCTCACAGGTCCTGCAATACCCTGTTACATCTCTGGAAATCCCAGGCCAATCGAAGTTCTGCATAATACATCTCTTTGTGCATTTTATGCCCATATGCCCTGCAAAGGGAATATCATGGGCTATGGCTAGTTGTGCCAGACAGTAGGCTCTGGGCAGGGCACTACCAACTGCTGTATTTTTTCACCCTCTAGTCCTCCCTCAGGAGCCCACTCTCTATACAGTAACCCTTTGTCCCAGTATACAGATCCCTCCTTCCTTTGAGAATCAGGTGCCTCAGTAGCTACCTCCCTCAGGCCTTGTAATGTAGGGTTTAAGAGCTGAGCCTATCTCAACTAACCCTTTCCAGCTCCCCTTCCACAGGAAGTCTGGCATCCTCTGACAGTGGTGCCTCATTGTCAGCCTGGGTATTACTACTACTCACCTATGCCCTTGCAGTCACTCTGTCCAAGGCAACATCAGTACCCACAAGCAGCTGTGGCTCACCTTTATTTTCACTGCTGTAGGGTAGCTCCCTCCCTGAAGTAACCACCTCACCAGTCCTGGCTACAAGTGTGCGGTGTTTCTGGTTCTCCCACAAGCTACCAGCCCCACATGCTTGTCTGCATGCAACTGCATGCACACATGGTACTGCATTATCAGAATCATTCCCTATCAAGACATCTACAGGGATATTCTTAAACACACCTACTTGCTGGCTTCCTTTTCCACCCTCCCAGTCAAGGTGAACCCTAGGCAAAGGTATTTGGAATGGGGTCCCTCCTAAAGTTCTGACTGGAGTAGACTGTACAAGCAAGTAGTGCTCCTCTGTGACCATTGCAGACTTTACAATGGTTAGGTCAGAGGCTGTGTCTCTCTTAGCAATGTCCTCTTTCCCATTCACTAAGATAGGATATAACCTCTTGTGGTAGTTTGGTACCCTTGTTGTCTCAATACAACCTACCACTGGCATTTTATCATTCCCACTTACTGGCTCTCCCACTTTTGTTCCCCACCTTGCCTCCATGGACATCTATATTCTACATGGCCCCACTGGTTGCATTTAAAACATATAACCTTTGGTCCTGGACATTTACCTGGACTAGTGGCTTCCCCTGCTACTGGCGGACTCTGTTGGGGCAGTCTGGGCTGCCCAGCATGGGTTCCCTTAGACCCATGAAGAGCACTGAGTGTCCCTTTCCTGTGCATTGATACCCTGCTTTCTAGGTATAGGTCTCCTTTTCCCCAACACATCTGCAGTATTGCATTGTTTATCAGCTAACCAGATTCTCATGTCCTCAGGCAAAGTGCTAAGGGCTTGTTTCCTCACCAAAAGGTTTTCCAGCCCTTCAAAAGTGGTGACTTGACATCCACTCACCCACCTATGAAAATAAGTGCTTAGTTCAGCAATATATTCTACACACTTTCATCTGCCTTGCGTCTATGCTCACAAAAGTTTTTCCTATAAGCTTCAGGTGTTAACTTAAAACATTATAGCAAACAATTTTTTAGAATATTATAATTTAAACAATTGGCATCAGACAGTTTAGAAATAACAGTTACAGCTTTACCATGGCATATGGGGGGGTCAGGAACCGTACCCAGAGCCCTTGGTCAACATTATACTGTTTACATACCCTCTGAAACATATGAATGAAACTATTAAAATTATCCCCTCTGTAAATTGTGGAAGAAATTTACTGACCTTTGTTGCTTCTGGGGTTCAGTTACTCCCTTTCCCATTACCTCCATGACTCTGACGAAGAGTCAGCATCTCCTTTTCATGTTGTCTCTGCCTCTCCTTCTGCTCAAACTCCAGCCATCATAGTTTCTCATTTTCCTCAGCCTCAAGACATCTCAGTTTCTCTGCTGCTTCTGTTTCCAAATGGATGGCCTCCTGCTCAAGTTTCTTTAACTCCAGATGGATTTTTAAGTCCTCTGTGGAAAGGTTGAGCTGTCCATTTTGTGAGAGTTGTACATCTCCACGACCAGTCTGATTGCTCTCCTGGTTGCTATCCTGTGATGCAGCTGTGACTAAAGCTGCAATTCATGTGTGCTTTAATCAGGTTGGCATGCAGCAATCCTTTAGTCTAGCACATTTCAGCCAACTGGCTCCTTGTCAGCTTGCCATACTCCTCTGCTGACATGCTTGTCTGCTCTCCCTGACTCACTAAGCTAACAAAAAAATAAAACAATTGTGATACGAACTCTGAATGTTCACTGCATGGCTGATTGAGAGTACAAACACATTCAGTGACCACTGTACACCGGCTACAGGAATTCAATATCCACACCACTACAAGGCAATTAATATGTGATGTGGCTAACTCACCACTGTCAGCCAATTAATATGTGATGTGGATATCCCACCATTGTCCACCAATTAACATTTGATGTGGATATCTCACCCCTGCCAACCAATTAATATTTGACACCCCTGCACTGGCCCAGTAATCAAAGAGCCTCAATCCTCACCACTGGCAACAGTGAGGAAAGTACACAATGGGAGGATGACAAGTACACACACACAGTAAAATGCAATTTCCCTTAAGAGCTCATAGGCATCATAGTCAGTCTGGGGTGGTTTCTCCCTCTTTCTCCAGATCCCCAATATGACTCCCACCGGCACAGCTATAGGGTTACAATCTCAGCTGAGTGGCCAAGCTAAGACCTCCAACACCCTCTTGGTCCAACCAGTGCTTTGTGTCCCTGTGCAGGTAGCTGACACACATACACTTTGAGGTTTACAAGCTATGCCCCCTTCTGCCCAGACTATGAGGTATTACCAGCTGCCACCAGCTAACTCTTTATCAGCTACTTAAGGCCCTTAACAAAGAGAGTCCAATCCTACTGTGTAATGTTACTATTATCCAAAATTTGTCTGACCAAGAGCTAGGCTATTTAGGAGTGGCCTGTACAGTGTCACCAAACACATATGCAAGTACTCTAAGAGCTTAAATATGTCTCACAAACATCAGACACAAAAATAGGTTTAAATACATTTAATAATAAATAATAAAAGAACCAGACAATACTCAGAAAACTAACACATTTACTTCAGAGTTCAGAATCACAGGAAATATTTTAAAACGACATAGCAGGACAGTCTCAAATAAATACATTAAACATCTAAACTAATATTTACTATATTCCTATCTATATCTAAAATAACTTACTTTTCCCTTGTTACTATTAGCAAGGAAAATGCAAATGGTGATGATGATGGATGTTTCCAGGTCAAAGACAAAATACAAAGTGCACAGATTCTCTCTGAGAGAGTTCTTAAATTAATATCAAAAATTACTGCTAGGTTAGCTTGGATGACATCACTCTTTGTCACCTGACTTCAGTTCCCAGGCTAAACAGATATCAACTGAATTTTAACATATGTGTGTGAGAAGTACATATCTCTCAGAAGTTTTCAGAACTTGGAAGTCATAGAACAATAAAATGTTTTTACATTTGAAACCTAGTAATTATTTCTGTTTCAAGACAATACAAAAACCTCTAGCTCTAGACTTTGTGTCTGCTTGCTGCACTGAAACTGTTATAGCCCTTCGTAAAGCACTTAATTTCAACTTCTTTTATTGAAGTTTTGTTAAGTTAATCTCCTATGTTACAACAGGCTATGCTGTGGTTGCATTTTTGAAGCTCAGTACATAACATACAGTTCTGTATAAATCATATCAATATTCACAAATGGCATAGAATTATGTACAAAATTCCAGATAGCTGGGCTGGCAGTGTCACAGTTGTGTCAAAGCTTAATTCTTAAAACTAACAAAACAGCAGTTCACCATAACCTGAGAAGACAAATGTTTGTGATGATATGTAAATCACATGTGGGAATAGTACCTGTTACCCTATCCCCTTCCCAAAAAATGATAGTCACCTTCTGTTTATCCATCTCTGGAGTTAGACTGGGATGAAAGTGAAGACACAAATGGCCACAGACATATATTTCAATCTGATGCTATTATATATATATATATATATATATATATATATATATATATATAGATATATATATATATATATACAGCATGCCTTATCACCTCTACCCCCAAAAGACGGCCATGGTCTGCGTACCTCTTTGATGTCAGACTGGAGCAAAACTGTAAAAACAAACATAACATAACATAACATAACATAACATAACATAACATAACATAACATAGAACATAACATAACGTAACACAGCATAACATAATATAAAATAACATAACATAACCTGTTACTGTCAGATTTATGTAAACAGCATACTTCCTTACACTCCCACAAAAGATATACACCTGTATCTGCATCTGATGTCTGATTGTGAAAAAGTGAAAAAATAGCGATCACAATATTTAGTTACTCCAGGAAAGTACACTGCTTTTGGACATGTTATAATGACCATCTGTGCACACCTCTGAAATTTGTGAGGAAAGTTAAAAAAATAATTACCACAATGTCTACAGCCCAACACAAACTATGGTGACCTCTGCACACTTCTCTGGTTTCAGAAGAAAATGAAAGGAATAAAGACATCATTCCCCACCCACAATGCACAAACTACAACAACGTTTTGTGCAAACCTACCTAAAGGGCCAGTTTTAGACTAGATGGGGTATAGGACAGGCCACTTCTAAATTTGAGTCACAATCCACTTAAACAACCTTGGAGCACAGTGTTGGATTGTGGGGGCCACCATGCCCCCAGAAGCATTGAACATCTGGATGTTCTGCAATGCATTTTATACCTTATTTTTTGAAAAAATGATTTAAGCTAAGAAATAACTAAAGGGTTAATTTCTTTCATCCAGACAACTCCCACCCCCACCAGGCAGTAATAGCCACCTCTGTGCACAATTCAGATATCTGATTGTGCTAATGGAGGATGACCATTTAAAGCAGTTAACCTTTGCTAGGCACAAACAGTTGCCACATATTAAAGTACTCCAACTCTTTTTACACTGTTCACATTAATCCTGAAAAGCCAGAATAATAAGCAAGCAACAGTAAACAGCTAGTTACTTTTCTCTACAAACAACCCTAACAATTATACCTACTTTGCCTGTGTGTATTTCAGATATGCAGTTAGTTTATCTTACGTCACAAAATACACAGATAGTGACTGCTTAAACTGTAGAAAAATAAGAATGTATTTTTTTAATGAAGCAACATTTCTTTATTATTAAAAATATATAAATGAACATATGAAATTTGTCCCTACCAGAGCAACGAGACAGACACCCTAGGCAGACTTATGTGTAATGCCAGCCACTACTATCATAAAATGTTATTTTCCTGCTATATTTCTTATTTGCTATGCTGTGACTAAAAGGTCGTGGCTGAAGTGGATCACTTGTGGATCAGCTCACTGCACCATTTACAAACATGCATACATGCATATATAAATAAACAAACATAAATAGATAATCAAAACATGGTTTGTGGGCCTGCTTGCTATGCTGAAGTGCTTTAACAGTATTTGAACCACTACCATAAATGATACTAGTGATGTGGACATGGGATTTAATGGCTGTGCAAAGCTTGCTACTGGACTTTCAGAAGATATTAAGCACTGCTAAAATTTCTCAGATTCAGAAATACAGTACTGCCTTGCCTGTGAATGCTGGCAGACATAGCTCTTAATTGTCCAGATTTTTGTTTTATATTCTTGGTTCATAGGTTCATAGATTAGTAACCATTAGGTCTGTTCCCTGTCAAATTTGTGGTTTTATGACAAATCAATGAGGATTGAAGTCACTAAATAATGATATACATTTCAGTTTCAGACTTCATATCACTCAGAAAATGCATGCTAAAACAAAGCGTGTTATTTTGTCAACTTTCCACATTTATAAGAGCAATATTTAAAATGTGCCCCTATTTTAGAGCCTTTGTTCCCCATGAGTTTCAGCTTTGTCTAGATTTCTTGGACTAATAGATTCAGAGATATGCTGGCAGATGCCTGCTTGCTGCTTTTTGTAAGCAGTGCCATGGCAAAGTGACTAGAAGGAAGAAAATAACAAAAGTAATTAGGAGAAGAAAAAGCAAGGAGAAAGAAAGGACATTAAATAACCGGTCTTACCTATATAGTTACACATCTCATCACTGGCCATAACATATATGAAGATGTCTTAAGAAGAAAAGTTGTCAGTTCAACAAAGGGCCACAGCTTGTCCAGGTTCAGCTGCCCTTCTACTTTCTTCACCCCATAATGTTGTTACTCTGTCCTAGACATCTTTGAAATTCTCTTACGACTTAGACTTTATCATTACCATAGACAATACATTGCATGGCTGTGCGTCCTTCTCTGAAGTAGCATTTCCTCATGATTGTTTTGATTTTCCATTCTAGCTTTTACCAGTATCCCTGCTCTTTAATTATATTATTATGATTGCTTTTAAATTCTAGCCCTGTCATGTCCACCAAAACAATTGGTAAATCCAAATCATATGTCTCCTTTCATGCCCATTTGGTTAAATATCTTGTCATCCTCCTTCCCCATTGACTCCATTTTCAAGTTTGGTAACTATGCATCGCACATTTTCTACCAGTCGAATTTCCCTTCCAATGTGCAAAGTCCAAAAGTGTACATGGTGCTCTAGATGCAGCCTACCTCTCTGGAATACAGTATCTGTGTTACACACCATGTTGTCCTGATAGCTTTATCCACTGTTTTTACACTGCATAGCATGTTTTAGTTTAGGAGCAGCTGTTACTTCCAATTTCTTTTCATCTTCTAGCTTGCTAGTGTCACTCTACCATGAATGCATATTTTCAGATGATTTTCCCTCTGAAGTGCATAACCCTCCACTATTCTACATTGAACTCTAACTTACATCATTTGGGCCAAAACACAAAAAGCTACAGGTATCTGTGAAGACCAACTCCTTTTACTGTGACAAATGTATCAGCAAACATATTGTCCATGTGCAGGTCAATCTAGCCTCCAAAGCTAGTATAGTACCTGATAACCATACCAAACAGAACTAGTCCTACCACAGTTTGTTTTTTGCTGCTAGCATTTTGCACCTATTTCATGGATGCTAATGTTGTTTCATCTTATCTGATCCTCACTGAACTGATTGCCATCTGTAATAATTTTAGCAGGTAAGTTTCAAATTAACAGTTTGAGCTGTTGTAGGATTGTTAAAACTATTTTGCCCTATGCATCCTCCTGAGGTTCAAAATTTCCTTTTAGACATTCTTGTGTTACAACTGCTACACTGTTCCTTCTCATTTGGCAGTGATTTTTCCTATCTAAATATTTTGGCAAATGAGCTTTGAGGAACAATTTTGAATTGTTTCAGAATTCTTTCAACTTTTGTAGTCCTGGGTATCTTCCATAAATCCACCATATTTTTCATAATTTTACTAGGTTATGTGCATGTATTTTTTATCCTGCAGTGGGATTTTAATTGCTGTGTCTCTTTATATGAGCTGTTTTGATGTTTCGCTACAGCTAGTTGCTGATATGTCCCCAGCCTTGTGTATGGGTCTGCATTTGGTTTGATTATTTAAAGAAACCATCAGAATACAGTATAATTCTACTGGCCCACCTCATTAGTAAGGGTATCTCATCCAAGGACAAGATGGTCATAACTTACCTGTATTCTTCCCTTATAAGACAGATTATTGAATACAATGCACCTTTCGGCACATACCTCACAAAGCACATGTAGCAGCTGGAGAGACCACAGAGATTCCTCATCTGGAGAATCCAGGGCCACAAACAGCTACCCTACACAGATAGGCTAAAAGCCCTGTCCCTCTACTCAGTCCCCTACAGACTCCTCAGAGGTGACCTCTGTCTGGCATATAAAGCAATCTCAGACCCCACCCTGATAGGACTGCTGCATATCCACAAGTCAAGCTCCACTCAAGTAACCCACTGGTGAGACCTCAACCTTGTCTGTGACATCAATAAGACTTGTTGGCAGGACAGATTTGTGTCCCAGAGACTCCCCCTTTTGTGGAGTAGACTCCCTCTTCACGTAAAGCAGAGTATCTCATTAAACCTTTTTAAGCGCAACCTGGATAGCTGGATGAGGAACAGAAAAATACATCCCTGGGATTCCAGCTATGTCCCTGCTAGAGAGTGGCATAGGGTGCTGACTTGTTGGAACATGGGCATAAATTCTTTGCTAGGCTTGTAAGGGCCTCAGGGCCAATAGCCTAGTAACTTCCTACAATCCTATGATCCTATAATATATCACTTTATGTTTTCTATGTGGTCCACATTTATCTATCTGTAATGAATTCAGTTAGTTATGTGTTATTTATATTATGTGTTATTTATACTGTTCCAGTTTCAAGGACTTTTGCTGATTTGGAGAGCTTTGCCCTTGTTGACTCTGCTGGACTCTGGTAATTATAATGTTTGATTGGACAGTTTGTTTTGCTGATAGTTTACTGAGTTGCTAGTTCATGCTCAGTCTTTCAGTTAGTAATTGGAGTGCTTCACTGGCATTGATTTTAATACTGATCTAGGATAAGCATTGGTTATATAGATTAAAAAAGTTTTAGATTGTAGTTTAGTTCATTGCATACTTATTCATTATATTTTAGTTTTACTTAGAGAACTTGTATATTAAGTTGTATTTCATTATACTTTATTTTACTTTACTGTTACAACAATACATTTGCACATGTTCATCTTTGTGAAAAATCTTAGGACTAAATCTGAGTAATAAAACTGAAGTTGAAATTGAGATTCAGATTAATCCTGAAAGGCAAACAGATATGAACAGTTACTGTCTTTGCAGTGAAAGTACTTTGCTGTGGGGGCTGGCAAGCAATTGTTTGAGTTGTTTGTTTTTATTTTGTTACAGCCAGACATCTAAGATATACACAGAAAATAAAGTAACTATAATTATTGAGTATATGGGTTATCCCTACAGGATGACACAATGGTGCAGTGGTTGCATTGTTGCCTCACAGCAAGAGGTTCTCTGGTTCAATTCTCAGCTGGGGTGCCTTCTGTGTGGAGTCTGCATGTTCTCCCTGCGTTCATGTGGGTTTCCTCTGGGTACTCCTGTTTCCTCCCACATTGTAAAGACATGCATCTAGAGTGTTTCTCTCCAGGCATCTGCTGAACATTGGCTTTGTTCCAAGTCAGACTTTCCCAATAAACAAATTTAAATAAATAAATAAAATGACTGACTGGTCCCATTTACTCATTAGTCTGGATTTGCTAGACTAATGTTGACTTTTTGAAACAAGCTGGAATACTTTATTGTGGCTACTGTTTTTGTGAAGCAAAAGTAAATATGTTTATTGTGGCCACTATTTTTCATCACAATCAAATGTCTGTAATGTACACATTCAATAAAGTGGATGCTGCATGGGTAAGGGGAGATGTTTGTGTATGAAAGCACCTTAGAGTTTTGTTGTTTGCTCATCTTAAACAAACTATGGTGCATTTGTATGAAGTTAAATTGGAATACCTTATTGTGTCTACTTTGTATTTATATGAAACAAAATTGTAATGCTTTACTGAGGCCTCTATTTTTATCATAATCAGTTGCCTGTGGTGTACTCCATTAGCAAAGTGGCTAAAACTGCTGGTTGAGGTTGGGAGGGTTTGTCTGTGGATGAAACTAACTTATGATCTTGTAATATGCTTATTTTAATTCATTCAAGCTTATAATGCCTTTTTGTATACTTTACAGTTCACACTTGTACCACTTCCTGGCATCCAGAACCTTTTTGGGTCTGGCATCTTTAACTAAGTGACATACCAGCTAATAATAGGCAATTCTAGAAAGAACAAGGAGTTGTTAACAAAATGACACTAAGATTGTTAGTCCAGGATGTCCTGCAGTGGAAAAATTAATCTTTGTCATTTATTATTCATGCTTTCAAATTTATGTTCGTATTTTCATAACTGAGAGACCTACATCTTACTGAGGTATGGTGTGAAACACCAATGTGGGAGAAAGTACAATTCATTGTTGATCCTGGTTTATATCACACTATTAATCCTGGTTTGTATCACACTATTGCTAGCTGTTTGCTAGTAATTATGAAAATAAGGAATTTTCCATATGTACTTAAAGAAGCTGCGGTGGTGCAGTGGTAGCATTGTTGCCTGACAGCAAGATGTTCTCCCATTCAATTCTTGGCTGGAGTGCCTTCTGTGTGGAGTCTGCATGTCCTCCCCATGGTCGAGTGGCATTCAAAGACATGTGTGAATGGGCGTGCCTTCGTTGAAGGTTGGGCATCGGGCTGGCACCTCGGCACCATAAAAATCTACTGCCAATCATTAGCGGACCGGAGTTCTGCTGTGGCGACCCCTAACTGAAAAAATCCGAAAGAAGAACAACTTAATATTTAAAAAAAGACTGTTGCATGACATTAAGTGAAAACTTAGATGTTGAAGAAAACTGTCTTTGATAGTTGAACTGTAAGTTGCATATCTTGAGATATCCAGTATTGTTTGTTTTGGTAATTTTACAATTAAGCATATGTTTTCATATTTGTGTAAATATCTAAATAAATATGTACTTACAGAGGAATTTCTTGTTGTCATCTGAAAGCTAATGTTTGATCAACAAAAATGTTCTAATGATATAGGTCTAGGTTGTATAGTTTGTAAGATATGAAAATTTGTGAAAGTTTACAAAAAAGTATAATTTGGGGTTTCCAAAATACAACACTGTCAGGGATGCTGCTAAAAAACCAAAAACCACTAGTGTAATAAACTTTTAATTAACGCTTTTGTAAAACCTTCCTGAAGTTTTTACGAAAGTGTCAGTTAAAAGTTTATTACACTAGTGTCTTTTGTTTTTTTAGCAGCATCCCTGACAGTTTTGTATTTTGTAGTTCTTGGTTTCTGTCAAGGCTTCAGGTGGTTCCAGTTTTTTTAGTTTTGCATAATTTGGGGTTTGTCAGAATTATAATATATTACAGTGTTTATGGGAAAGACTATGAAAGCACCAACTATTATCACTGTAAATACGTCTTACTGATAATGCTATTTGTACAGTTTTAATAGCTTTTATTGTTCACAAAATATTTACATTTCTTTATGTTAAACTTTATAAGTTTATTTTTCAGAAAATGCTCTGGAATGCAAGATGTGTTGAGATTACTAGAGGTATGACATTCCACACCACATAGGTGTTTAATGAGGTAAATAGTCATTAATCTAGCTTTGCAGGACTGTTGTGCAATTGTGTGACATAACTTTGAATACTTTGCTATGTATACTGTATGCTTCTGTTGAACAAAACTGAAATACATTACTTTGGTCATTTTAAACAAAATCAAATGCCTGAGGTATACAGAGTTAACAATGTCACTATAAATGCTGAGTGGTGACAGATCTGTTTATGGATGAAACTAACTTACCCTCTTGTTGCTTGTTTATTTTAAATGGTCATTAAGCTGACTTTGTATGAATAATGTGCATTTATGTGATGTAAGTTGGAATAATTTACTGTGGCTAAATGTTTGTATGAAACTAAATTGAAATACATTACTGTGGCCATTGTTATTACTATTATTATTATTATTATTATTTTATATTACTATTATTTTTACCACAATCAGACATCTGAAGTGCATAATTGCTGGATAGGGGTCTGCCAGTGGATGAAAATGACTGATAGTGTCCTTGCTGTCAAGATTAACTTAAGCAATAATTAATATGACTTTGCAGGGCTATTATATATTTGTATAACACAGTTTGGAATACTTTACTTATCAGGTTTTTACCGCAATCAGACATATCAGGTACACAAAGCAGCTAAAGTGACTGCAGGTGAGGGGTATGAATGAACACTAGTGGATTATAATTACAGCAATCTGAGTGGTCTTTTATGGCTGAAATGTGTAATTGTGTTATTATTACTAATAATATTTTGTTTCTTTTCGTGTTGGAAATGTTTAAGACAACTGAAATTGAAAATACAACCAAATTTTGCTTTATTAAACAATACATGTAATTTAAAACAATCTGGTAGATAAGCATACATTTAAAACATCCAAAAAGGTGAATCCAAAAGAAGTCATGCATTTATGCTTGGTCTTAGAAAAAAGTGTGCATGGGTCCTGTGTTATGAAAAATACCTATGGCCCAAGCTTCATTTATTGCACCACTGATTATCAACCTCTTTCATAATATGTTTTCCCATCCTGTATATAAAGTATCACCCACCATATCCTAATTTCTATTAAATCATTCTCTACAAATTGTTTCCACATGTCACCATTACTCAGTGCTTAGCTATTATCTATATTTTTGTTATGCCTACAATACCACTCACTATGCATTTGCATTAGCACAGCTTGAAATTGTTAATTGGTAAAAGTGGAAATAAACTGTAGAAAATATATTTTGGGTATATCTTGCTATCTTCTATTCAATGCTAATGTCCATACATTATTCTGAATAGTTAAAATTTTGGCCCTAGAAAAGATGCAATCATGCAGGCAGCTAATGTGATTTTGTCTTCAGCTAAGGCTTTTCAATCCCACAGGGTTGATATGTTCCTCTGAATGTGTCTTGCTTGGAAACTTATTTCCCTTCATTCATATGGTTACAGTAACTTAAAAAGGTAATACGTTAAGGTTATACTTTCATATAAATTCCATTGCCCTATTTTATGTATTTTTAGTGACTTTGCATGATTTTTGCTGGTTGTATGTTGGTAAACATACTTGTATGGTTTTCCTTTTTCTGTGAGCAAAAACAGTGCTTTGATTACTTTTGCAAATGCTGGACAGTGGAAGGAAAAGACATTGGGCAGTGGGTCTTAATATGGCCATTAATGTAACAAAATTTCAAAGGAAATAATGAAAGAGGCCACAGAAATTCAAAACAGTGTACAGAAACTGCAACATAAGGCACAAACAGGAGCTGGAGGGAAAATTAATTAAATAATATTTTCCTTGTTGTAATACTCTAAAGACTTGATTAAAGGCTGAGGAAAGTGCTTGATATGTGCATGCAGCTGCCCTTTAACTAAGCGTCTGGAATTCCAAAGTATTGCCCTCTCCTCACTTACCACTTCCACTCTTCCCATTATTATCCCATTCTTTTATTCCCCTTTCATACCTATTGTATCTCTGCTACACTTTTGGTAATGATGATATTTCACTTCCTTTCCCAGTTTTACTTTAAAATGTGGCCATCATTGATAGAGATGCACTGGACTTATGCTCAAGCCTTGCACAGCTAAGCAGCACTGTACAGCAGCATGGGGGGATTTAATATTCAACTCTAGACATGCAGTGCTTATGTGCAGCTATCTGTGCTTCAGGATACATAAGTGGGTATCACAGTAACAGACAAGTAGACACATCCATGTAGTGAAACTGTGTACACAGATACATCTGTGCAGGGAACATTATACATAATACTACAAGATACAATCCATTGTGTGGTCATATGCCATATTGTGTGATCCTTCATGATATAGAAAAGTGAACCTGCAGACCAATATATCAAGAAAATAAAGCTACTACGTGTATTAGCATGTCTCTTGGTAGGATGGCATAAAACACTGTATAAATTTATACGGATATACTATATTTGTAATTGCAGTGTTATGGAGTCCACATATGTGGACAACTGTCATATGCATAAAATGGAAAGAAATGAGCATATAGGAAAGAAGGAAAAAGAGAAAGGCAGCACCTAGAGGATTGCACAGAAGGACAATACATATGAGCACACAGGAAAGTGGGAAGCATAGCAATACATATATATGTGTGTGTATATGGGTCTCCTTCTAATGCCCGAAACGCCGATTCGCCGACAGGGAAATAACCGACGCCAGAAACCCGACAACGCAGTTGACCGACACGCTCGAATCCCGACAGACGGAAGACCGACAAGGGGAATGTGTAAGCGCGACCTGGTAAGTATGCGATAGTGAGGGATTTAGGAGTAGGGAGCGGACAGGTAAGTGTGCAATACTCAGGGATGTAGGGTTAGGGTGTGTGATAGGTGAGTGTGCGGTAGTGTCGGAGCTTGGGGTTTGGGGTGTGTAAGTGAGTTAGGGTTAGGGTGCAGGTAGGAGAGTGTGCGTGAGTGTCGGAGCTTGGGTTTGGGGTGTGTAAGTGAGTTAGGGTTAGGGTGCAGGTAGGGTGTGTGCGGTGTGTCGGAGCTTGGGGTTTGGGGTGTGTAAGTGAGTTAGGGTTAGGTGCAGGTAGGGAGAGTGTGCAGTGTCGGACCTTAGTGTTAGGGTTTGGGTTAGGGCTAGTGGATATGTGTTGTAGTGTACTGTGTTGTTGACGGTAGTGTGTCGGTGTTATGGTGTTCGGTGTTTAGCGTTGTCGGGTTTGTGTGTTGTCGGGTTTCTGGCGTCGGTTATTTCCTGTCGTGAATCGTGCTTCGGGCATTAGAAGTAGACCCGTGTGTATATATATATATATATATATATATATATATATATATATATATATATTTATATATATATATATATATATATATATATATATTCCCTTAGTTGGGGTCTGTGTGCAAATGGAGGTTTTTGTGGTTGTGCTTCATTCATTGGTAAATCGACCAGCCAAGTCTCTAAGGTACCCACACTAGGCCTACTTACCAGCTCTAGTAGTCTAGTCTTTCACACCATCCCTAACTGATTATTTCTGTTCAATCCCTGTTGCTGATATGGTTGATAGATCTCGATGCTTTGCCAAAGATGGTGTTCGCCTGTCACCCCTGGGTTTTTGGTTACTGGCTAAGGCTCTTGCCACCCCATAGAGATTTTTTAGGCAATGTCACAAGAACAAGATTTCTAATGTAAATTTCTCCTCAAAAAACAACTCAGGGTTATGCTGCTAAACACTAGGAGTCTAAATTTAAAACTGCACTCTCTGGAAGCAGTCCTTACCATAGAAGATTCTGACATCAGTGGAGTCACAGATACTTGGTTTAAGGTCATGGAAAGCACCCCAGCCATACTGGGTTACAATGCTTTCCACTCATTTAGACCAGCAAATGAGACTGAGAAAACTAAAGGAGGAGATCAATATTCATCAAAGATAAATACAACTCCAGATTGGTTAAACTGAATGAGTCCCTTGAACTGCTGGTAGTACAACTTACTGTAGGCAAGACCCGTCTCCAAGTTATTGCCAGTTATAGTATCCTCCCATGAATCAGGACACCCACAATACTTGTATGGACCTACTGGAGTCACTCAATATATAGCCAAACACCCTGGCTTTGGGGGACTCCAACTACCTATCCATAAATTGGAAAACTATACCTGTACCAACACACATGCCTAAAGATTCTTGAACTTTGTTAACTCAAATGCCCTGGACCAATTAATTGACACCCCCACAAGGGGTTCAAATACTCTGGACCTGGTGCTCATGAACATGAGTGATCGTTGCACCACTCCAAGTGTATAGTCCTCCCTGTTGAGATCTCATCATAGGTCAGTCTCATTAGAAGTAACAATTGCCTTTGACCCACCCTCAGCTGAAACAAGGCCAAAAAAACTTATCCAAAGCTACCTACAACCTTCTAAGGGACAGCATTAGTAGCTTCATTTCTCCTGCACCAACTGATGGCAAGGACACCTATGCTGGGATATACACAGAAGCCTTGTATAAACATCTACACAATTGTATTGACTCAGCCATACCAAACAGGGCCAAATTACATTCCTCAAGAAAGAGCAAACCTGCTTGGTGAACATCCTCCATAAGCAGGCTATATAATAGCAGAAAGAAATTGATGGCTAAAAGCAGTAAGGAAAAGTCCCAAAATTTGAAGCAATCTCTCCTCTGCTTAAATAAGCAAAATTGATAAATGAAGAAAACAAGTGTACCACCACTCTGAAGACCATATAAACTCATTTAATCAGATAAAACAGAAGCAGAACAAGTGCTTTCGGGTTTCCCCTTCATCAGGTTCACATAAAACTGTAAAAACACAAATTAAATAGTAATGTCAGATCAATCAAGAACTAATTAAGAACTAGGTCTCTGCTCCTTCAGAATAGGTTTAATGGGAAGCACACAACTGAGGCTAGGTGATTTATCTGCCAGAAGCTCAGCTATCCAGTTAGACTTCACACTCTCAGTCCTGTTCACTATATCTCCACCTCTTATTGTGGTGGGTATAATCTGCAGGACCATAAAAGAAAAGGTATGAGTATTATACATAGCAACTTGCTATGCTAAAGAGTTATGCTTATCACCCCTGGCATGTTGTAATATACAATCTTTTAATGACCTATTCATCTTACCCCACATAGAATGAGCAACAATGTTCACACTGGACTAAGTAAACTACATTATTTCTAGTGCAGTCAGCATATAAGTGGAGGGAGTATGCCTTGTTCATTATGGGATGGACAAATCTGTTGCCCTTCTTAATGAATGAGAAATCCTTGCAACGTCACCTGGCCTCAGTTGTGTGCTTCCCTTTAAACCTATTCTGAATGGGCGGAGACCTAGGTCTTGATTAGTTCTTGATTGGTCTGACATTACTATTTAATTTGTGTTTTTACAGTTGTATGTGAACCTGATGAAGGGGAAACCTGAAAGCACTTGTTCTGCTTCTGTTTTATCTGATTAAATGGTTTTATATGGTCTTTGGAATGTTGGTGGTCCATGTGTTTTCTTCGTTTATCAATTTTATACTACATTACTGTGGATCTGCAATCCTTTTTGGCCTCCTCTTTATCATTTGCTTAAATAAGCAAATAAGACATCTAGTAAAGAAATCTTAAGCCAACTATAAATCCAAATTGGCCATCCTAGCTAAGGGTAGCCATAACCTCAAAGGAAAATCCCAGATTTATGCAGAACTTGTGAATGGTACAACATATAATGAACCTGTGGATATTGCAAACCTGCAAAAGGATAGTTTCTTCTACATGTCCTCCCCTGTAATCCGTAAGGAACATGTCCTTAGTGCCCTTTCTAAGGCCAAAAACACAGCCTCTATGGGACCAGACAACATCCCTGGCTTGGTTCTAAATTGTTTAAAATAGGAGTTAGCAGCACCACTGGGCACCCTCTTCAACCACAGATAAACACTGGGTATGTCCCTGCAGAATGGATAACTGCTATTGATTTCCCTTACATAAGAGGGGTCCATCCACTGACCCAGGGAATTATAGACCCATAAGTCTGACCAGCCTCTTCTGTAAGGCTATGGAGAGAATCATCATGGACCTTATCAACAAAGATATAGGTGACCTCCAAATGCCAGTTTGGCTTCATTAAAAGGCAATTGTGTCTACTGAATTGGGTGGAACTTCTTTGAGACTGTCACCAAATCCCTGGATGAGGGTAAAACTATGCATATGGCCTATGTGGACTTAGCTAAGACGTTTGACACTATTTCCCACTCAGGTATCATAGACAAACCTACCCAACTGAATGTAAATCAGTATATCATTAGGTGGGTTGCAAGCTGGGTCACCGATAGAACACACGCAGTTAAAATAGGGGACTCTACATCCACCAACAGACCAGTAACCAGTGGAGTTCCACAGGGCTCAGCACTGGAGCCCCTATTGTTTGGAATATACTTTTCAGAAATATAGGCCAAAACAAAAGTCTTGTGGCTGACAATGTTTGCAGATGACTGCAAGTTGGGAGTAATCATAGATTCCCCAAGAGGCACTGACACCTGTCAGGAGGGTCTTACACAAACCAACGACTGCTGCCAAAGTCATGGGCTTAAATTAAATGAAAAAATGCATCATTATCCTCCCCTTTGGCAAGGGGAGACATGCCTGCAGATTACCACATTAACAACAACACCTTAAGTACTCAATCAGTGTGAGAGATCTGGGTCCACAGGTTGACAGCGACTCTCCTTTGACCACCATATTCTTCAGTGGTAAGGAAAGCCTTCTATGTTGCCCATCTTATAAGTAAGGGCATTGTGTCCAGGAAAAAGGATGTCATAACTACCCTGTACTCCTCCTTTATCAGACCAATAACAGAGTGCAAAGCCCTCTTTGGAATGTACCTCACCAGGCACCTACAGCAATTGGAGAGACCACAGAGGTACCTTAAAAAGAAAATTCAAGGCGTTCAACACATGCCTTATGTTGATAGACTAAAACCCCTGTCTCTATACTCTGTGTCATACAGACTACTCAGGGAGATCTTTGCCTTGCATATAAGCCAACCTCAGATCCTGCCCTGATGGCGATACTGCACATTCACAAGTCTAATGGCACTTGTTGCACTCACTAGTGATGCTAACCTAAGATACGACATCAACAGGACTTGCTGGAGAGACAATTTCATCTCCCAAAGGCTACCCCTACTCTAGAACAAGTTGCCAATTCAGGTGAAGCAGAGCCCTTCATTGACCCTTTTTAAGTGCAATTTGGATGATTGGATGAGGAACCATAAATTCATCCCAGGGGTATCACCTGCATCCCTTCTGGACAGGGGCAGCATATGCTGAATTAGGTCTGCTTATAGCGTAGATACAAGATAGAAATAGCTGAAAACTTAGCTAGGCTTGTAAGGGCCCCAGGGCCATTAGCCTAATAACCTCCTATGATCCTATATATATATGTATGTGTGTATATATATATATATATATATATATATATATATATATATATATATATATATGTATATATATAGGTCCCCTTCAAAGGATCAAAATTTCACAATATCAAATCACTGATCTGTGATGACCAGATGATCGAAGTTTTGAAATATCAGACTTTGTGAATGGAGATCACTGTATAGTGCGGTACAGGAAATTTACTGTTCTCTTTACTGTAGTGTGATCTCGACGTTGGTATATATAAGTAGCAGGGGGTTTGATGGGTGCGGGGGTGGGGTGGGGCTTGACCCCCTGCAAAAATGTGAAATAAGAATTTTTCACTTGGCAGATTTTTTTTTTAAGGTTAGATATTTTGCAGCTTCGATCCTCTGGTCTTCGATGATCAGAGGTTTGACCCTTTGAAGTAGACCCATATATATATATATATATATATATATATATATATATAGATCCCCTTCAAAACATCGAATGGTCATAACATCGAAGCTCAGAACATTGAGACCATAACATCTAAAACCCATAACGTCTAAAACTCATAACATCAAATTTCATAACATTGTTTTGCATCACAACTTCAAAACCTACAAATCACATGTAAATAACATCCCCTCCACCAAAAACAACACCAAAATAGTAAACACACTTTATACTACGTTTCTGCAGGGGGGTAAGCCCTCCTGCATCCCCCACACCACCCGTAAATTAAATAGACCAACTCCGAGATCACACTCCCCACTGTAGTGCGATCTCAGAGTTGGTATATTTCATTTATGGGGGGTATGAGGGCAGAGCCCCTCACATGGGGGGTGCAGGGAGGCTGGTTATTTCTACTCACCTAGGAATGGAGCTGTGGGCAACAGTACAGAAGCTAGATGGTACACTATAAGGGGAAGACTTGTACAGACCAACTGATTTGGGCATCTACTATAGTGTGCAGTATCCTCAAGATAGGAGAACATGGATCACAGACTCTGTGCCATGACAGAGCTAGCCACTCAGTGATATAAAAATATGGCTCTAGGTGATCTGATCATGTTGACTTAAATTTGTCTATGACAGATGCAAATGTTTAACTAATTTGGAGGCATCACTCACACTTAAAACCATTCACTGTGAGCATCACACACTTGCACCTTTGCTCTCACTGTCCTACATTCTCAACAAAATCACGTTAAAATATCAAATGCTGAGGCCATTAAAAAGTCTCCACCAAGTCCTCCTAGAACTTGTAAGAACAGGTCTCAGTGGAAATTCTCCATCTCATCTCCTCCATGCACATCTACAGTATTACGTCACTAAGAGTCTTTCTGATGCTAATTTTGTACTCCTAAACACTGTAATAACAAAAATGTCTTGGTGAATGGTAACTTATTTGCTAGGCATATAGATCCCCACTCTCAAGGTTGGACAAGAATGGAGTTACAGTCATTTACCTTTCAGGTGTCGGGCTGTCTGACTTTATAAAGGCACTAAAGACCTTTTGTAGGCCAAGTCTGACTACAACATGGTGGTGGTCTATGTGAGAGTGAATGACCTTGGCGGCAAAACCTGGCAGACATGCAGACTGACATGTAAGAACTTTTCATGCATTTTGACAAATGCAGGTAAGACACCGGTCCTGAGTGGAATTCTTCCTTAACCACAAATGATGCCTAAATGCAAAGAAAAGATAACTGACTTCAACAATTATCTGAATAGTTGCTGTCATTTTAGGGGATCCAATATGTGTCAGAAAGTGATGGGATGATTAATAGTCCTATTTGCTTTGGCAAAGATGGCCTACACCTCTCACTCAAAGGCCACTGCTTGCTGGCGTAGTGTCTTTTTAGGCAGAGTTCATTTAATGGACTCTCCAATATAGCCAATTCATAAAACCCAAATCTGGAGCACATTAAGGTAGCTGTTCTCAACACCAGCAGTCTCAACAACTAATTGCCGGAGCTCAAGGCACTCGTACACCTGTAATATATCCCTGTTTGTGTAATTACTAACACTTGGTTGATTTACATGTAAAGAATGCGCTCCCTCCATACCTGAGTTTTGTGCCTACCATGTTTTCAGACCTGGTGGGAAAGGAGGTGGTGTCTCCATATTTGTCATGGATCATATCGGATCATATCAATCCCCAAATAGCTTCCCAGAGACCCGCAAATAGAACTCATAAAACTCTGAGGCACCATAAATAAGACAAACTATCAACTCAAGATCTTCTAGAGGGCCTTTACAGTCCACATGTGAAATATACTTCTTGATAATTTGCATAAGGGATGTGCAAATTTTGATAAAACTCTGGATATTACCAGTGCAATCTGCATAGTGTAGATGCAGTTTGTGTTTACCCCTGGCATCCTTCCTGGTACGCATTTCTTGAATATGATTGGAGGAAGAAATAATTGGTTCAGTTTGCTTAATAAAAACATAGCTCCAGGATTTAGCTCCATCTTTTTGTGATGAGTGGGTTAATTGAATCCACGGTCAATGAATGCTGCTGGGGTTGAGTTTATATAGTTTAAATTTAATTTTTGCTAATGGTAGCTGGGAGCACAGAGAGAGCAATAAATCCTGTCTCACAGTCAAATAGAAAAAGTGGAGCTATTAAATTATTATTTGGCTGTAGAGAATGAAAGTCATGCTAGTGAACTACTGTGAACTCAGGCATCTGAGAGCTGAGACAGCAATCAGGAGTATGAGGAATGAAAGGGAGAACCGAGAGACACAGAGATGGATAACTTAGCGTTCCAAGTCTAGACATGGATGGCCTTACAGAGCTACTGGCATTTGCAGCTTTATCCTACTGCAGTGTTACTTGAGAGTTCAACAGATCATTTTCCATTAGGCAGTGGAGACATAGAGCTACCATCTATAGAGGACATACTCATATAATTAACTCTGTCTCTTAGTATAGAAACAGTATCATGTTTTTGAACAGTTGTGCTGTTGTTAGTATTTCTTAAATTTAGTTAAGTGGAAGCTATATTTACACTTATTGCAGTCACGTTACTTTATCTTGTTGTTTTAATGCTTGCCATGGCATAAATATTTACTACTTTATATAGTCTTATTTCATACTTTATTTCAGCATATCAATGCATATTAACAGATGTTTTTGTTTTCTGATTTTCCAACCTTTTGACATGCACCCCTGTGATTTCATTGTTGCATTCTTATTATATTCCTTTCTAAGACTGTGATATCCATTAGGCTATTTTTTTTTTTTTTTTTATTAAGGCACTAATAGTAAATTCATTCTCTCTTGTGGAGCTCTGTTTCTTCTTATTTATGAAGGATTACATTGACTTACTATCACAGTCTGACCTTGTAAGATTTAAGAAGCAATGAACTTACCCAGACCTCTGCCTAAAATACAGTGGCTAAAAATTTGTGGAAATGCAAACTAACAGAATTCTTTATTTTACCAAAGCAAAGTGATTATTTTGACTCTGATATCAATACAGTCTTTAGTGGCATAATAGTCATCACTGTTACAACCTGTGAGAAATACACTTATATAGCCAAACTGGAAGCAAAGCTCTCTTCACCCAAGACTGAACTAGACAGTCAAGAGGAGAAGGTAAATACTTGTACCACACCACACTCATCACATAGTCCCTCAAAACCTACACCACCAAAGCACACACATAGAAACACAAAACACACACCTACATTCACGAAGGCTCTCAATAAAAATCTGCTCAAGCAACAGAGACCTCCAAAGCAGAAACGCAAGCAATCTCCACCCCCCAACACAACTCAAATGACACATAGCCCACAAACTCAGTGTGCCACTCAACCACAGCCCATAAGGCATAACAACGTACCCAACACTCTTGTCATAGGTGACTCTATAGTCAGGCACACTGATGTTCCACTCACCAGGCTAAACAAGGAGAAAGTTACTGTCAGCTGCCTGTCGGGTGCCAGGATCCACCACATAATGCACACACTCAGGTCACTCCACAAAAAGTACAAATATGACTGTTATTGTCCATGTTGGTGTGAATGACCTGAGATATACCTCCCTGGACTACATGAAAAGAGGCATGGAGGAGCTCTCCGATCTTGTAGCCCAGGCAAGTATGACCCTAGCCCTGAGTAGCATCCTGCCATCACCCAGAATGATACCACAGTACAAGGACAAAATAATTGACTTCAACAATTGGCTGAGCTTCTGGTGTAATTCTAAGGGGATCCAGTATCTGTCTGCCTGGGATGACATGATCAACAGACCACGATGCTTTGCCAGAGATGGCCTGCACCTGTTGCCCTTGGGATTCTGGATAGTGGCTAAGGATCTTGCCACCTCTATAGTGCCTTTTTTAGGCAAGGTTCAAATGATAAATTCACCACCTTAACAGGTACAAGCAAGCAAAATCTGAGGGTAATGCTACTCAATGCTAGAAGTCTAAACCTCAAAATACAATCACTTGAGGCACTCCTTAAAATGGAGAACATCGACATCTGTGCAGTGACAGAGACCTAGTTCAAGGCTCCAGAGAACACCCCTGCATTACCAGGCTATAAATCATACCACACCTTTCGGCCACCTAACCTGGACCGAAACACTAAAGGCGGAGGCGTGTTCATATTCATTAAAGATATCCACACCTCCAGGCTAGTTGCTCAGCATAATGCATCCAAGATTATCAAGTGCAATTGCTAACTCTGAGGCAAGACATCCCAGGCTGTGTTCTACATGAACTGCAGAATGAACTGCACCTGGCACCCCACCTAAGCACATGTTTAATATCCTCCTCCTCACCTCAGGCTTTGTGCCTACTGAATGGCACATGGATTATCCCACTCAGGGGAGCCATGGACCCCATGACCACAGGAACCCATTAGCCCCCTAGCCTAACGAGCCTGGGCTGGCATGTATCCATGATATTATCATGGATCTTACAACAGTAATTGGTAAACTCTGGACCCTACCAAGTTTGGTTTTGTATTTGGTTTTGTAGATCATGTCTTCTGTCTTCTATAGACTTCTTTGTTCTTTGAATCAGTCATCCCGTGCAGAAGGGGAAAAGTGGTTGCTTTGACCTATCTAGATCTGCAAGGCTTTTGACAGCATCCCCAGCCACTCTTTAAACTAATATAAACTCACTAGTATAAAACCCAAATAAAAATGGGGGTTTGATGGGTTGCAACTGCCAACTGGACCACTCCCAAACACTGTTAAAATACCAGACTCAACCAGACACTCAGCAAGTTGTCAACCAGTGTTCAGTCTCAGTCCCCTCTCTCCTCTCCTGTACATTTCTCTAACATTGTATATTACACTGACTAACACAGGCTAATTTGTTAACAGATGACTGAAAACTTTGAGCCATAGATGAGGCCTCCTAAAAGATGTGGACATCCATCCTGAAAGAGAAAAGGATGACAGATCCTGAAATCAAAAAAACCCCAATCAAGATCAATACCAAAAAAAAGCATTGTCATCCCCTTTGGTAAAACTCTTGTCATCTACCCATGAGCTACAGTGACCAATCTTACCCCATAAGTGTGATAGACCACTTAAGACACAGCTGAGCAGTAAATCTCTGTCTCAATTGTCACAACATTCACATGTCACACGGTCATTACACACTTCATCACAAAGGGTTTCTCATCCAGGAAAAAGAGGTCATTGTCAGGGTTTCTCGTATTTTTGAAGGGTGCATCATCCCCACAACTTTTTTTGGTATGTACCCCAAAGACATCTACAACAACTAACACCAAGACGACCCTCACACCTCAAGTTAACAACTGGAAAGAGACCCCTCAAACAGATCACAAAGAAAAAAAACTCTCCTCAAACAGACATTGCATGTTCTCCTACTCAGTGTCCTGGGTGATCTCTGCCACTATATAGATGCACTCAGGGTTAAAAATGCCTGCTATAAAATGTCTGAATCCAAACCCTCTGCTGCTGGAAAGCTGCCTAAAAAACAATCTTATCAATACAATAAACAGAACATGGAGGAGGGATTTAAACCCAGAGACTTACCCATACTCTGGAACAAACTTATCACCTATCTTATCTAAACAGACCTTATATAAACCTCTTCAAGAAAAATGGTTATATATGGGAAAATAAAGGGATCACTTCTGGATCAACTAGGAAAGGCAGGACAGAGGCACAGGAAATAGGAAATTCACCCAGGATCAATAATTATCTTGGATGGACATCCAGGGTACCTTTTTGGCTAGGCTTATATAGGTCCTAGAGCCAATAGCCTAGTACCTACCTATGACTCTATGAACCTATATTTCAATCACTTCCACTGACAGGAACATATAACAGAGCCTTATAATGGGACCAATAAATGGATGTGGTTAATATGAGTCTCATTTTATTAATGGGAATGCTTAGTCAACCTGAGGACAAATTTGGTAAAAAGGCTGCTTAGGTAAAGTGAAAACAAGATCCTACAAACCAGTGTAAGGCACATTGCCCATTATGCCCCCTTACTAAATATAATCACATCTGAAGCTGGAGCGGATAGAAGGAAATGGACAGTTTTGCAGAATTGTCTTGTCAATGAGGTGGGACTTAAATAAGTCATCATGTACCCATAAATGCACAATGCTAAACAAATAGCTTTCAGCATCTCACTTTGAAAATCAGGGCTAAGTCTAAAATACTGAGGGACAAAATCCCTACAACAAGGACACTTGAAATATATATATATATATATATATATATATATATATATATATATATATATATATATACACACACATATACACATACGCTCATATACATATATATATGTGTAGTTTGATCAAATATCTGGAATACAGAATGTTAATAATGCTGGTATATGTGATCAAATAGTATTATTAGTGCAGAGTGCTAGGACTACTAACTGGGTGGTCTTTGTACAGCTGGGATTGGGAATTTGCCCTTTCTCCCCTGGTAAGAGATCTCAGAGTTGGTATATATAAGTAGCAGTAGATGGGGGAGCTCCTTCTCATGGGGGTCTATATTACAACTTCGAGCTAAAACAAGTTTGAACATTGTAATATCGAACCCTAAAGTCTGAAAGTTGAAAATAGTGAAGCCACGGCACATTAACTTTTTTCCCAGGGAAAAAAATCGGTGGGCAGTTTTTGGGGCTTTGCTGTTTCCTCCACTGTGGTGCGATCTCGGAGTTGGCATATTTAAGTAGGGCGTGTGTGGGTGGCATAGCCGCCCACATTGAGGGTGTGGGGGGCAAAGCCCCCCACTTTAGTTTAAGTTTAATGTTAAGTTTTTTTTTTTGTCACAGAGCATCGATTTTTTTCCCTGTGAACAAAATCGCTGTTCTGTGTTTTCAGTTTTGTTGGGTTTCGGACTTTAGGGTTTGATATTACAAGGATCAAACTTTTGTTAGTTTGAAGTTGTGATATAGGCCCCTTCTCACGTGGGGAGTGCAGGGGGCTTGTCCCATTGCAAAATATATATTTTTCTTTGCAGTTTGGTGTTTTCAATGTTTGACTTTTGATTTTTTTAGATCAATTAATGTAGTTTCTATGCTGTACATTTTAATCTATAGATAGTATACACACACACACACACACACACACACACACACACACACACACACATATATATATATATATATATATATATATATATATATATATATATATATATATATATATACATATATAAAATACTAGCGTCATGAGGAGGGACAGGCTTCAGGCATGTGTTCCTTGCTTCATTTTGGAATTTTAGTTCACATCTCTTGGTTTTTGAAAGCAACCCAGGAGACATTTATTGCTAGTATCCTGGAATGAATGTTCGCAGATATTTTAACTGAAGCATGTGCAATTCTGTTAAGTGATAAAGGAACACAATGATGTTGTTTACAGCTATGCAACTAAATGAACATGTGTGAAACACAATAAGTAAGATGTCCTTAAAGTGGAAACTATGCAATTACTACAGTATAGAAACTTAGCCATTCTTGAGCACCTTTTCATGGAATCAGTACCTTCCTGAATGGCTAACTTTTGTTTGATTTGTTTTGTAAACTTCATTTCCAAAGAGCAGTTACACATTTCTGGTCTGAAATAGACTGTGCTTGAAAAGTGAGGCTGCTAATATGTATTTATTTATGTTTTGATGACTAGGTTAGTTCCTCTAGGCCTGTGGCCTATTTTCAAGGCATATGGAAGATGGTATTCATAATGGCTATGGAAAATTTGGCCAGAGCAGTGGACAAATTCACATATTCTTCTCAAGGACTTTCATGGGACCTTTTATATGTACCTCAGCTGCCACCAAATCAGCTTTGAACTTGTCTGTGACTGGGTCTTATCATTTCGCCTCTGCAAAATTATATTCTGTCAATTTCCCATATGGAAATCAATAAGCAATCCATTCAGTAGTAATGCAGGCTAAATATTTACTGCAGAAAAAAATTACTATGAAGTACCTAACTTTGATAATGTTGGTGATTTATGTAGTGCCAGGGAATAAAATCTGATTTAAAAATATGGTGATTTTTTTATTATTATTTCACATTATTAGCATCTTTGTAAGCTATATTGAGCTTTATTAAATCAGCAATATATGTATTTTATGTGTTATGAAAACATGTATAGCCTTGTGACCTTCCTGTGAATGAAAAAACAGAGATGAAAGGCAAAAGAGAAATGCATGAGAATTGTAACTGAAATGTAAAGTGCAATGACCTGCAGTTTCTCAGGAAGGACCTAATTTCTTGCATATAACTAAGACATACAAGTATTTGGAGTGAGGAAAAAAGAGAGCCAAAAAATGCAATTTCAAATGAAGTAGTCACCATTATTCAAAAGAGAAAAATCCATTGCAGGGATCTGAAGGTGAAATAGCTTGTTTTTATTTTCCAAAAAAGAAGTGATGTGATCTGATGTACCAACCTCCGCCACGCCAGTTTTCTTTGGAAACAGAAAGTTGATATCTGGAGTTGAAACCAAGGTTAGTATAGTCTTTGCTTGGGAGATCTTGGTGACATTATCTATGAAGGTTTCATGTTTACATTATTCCTTGTATAATTTAACTAACTTAGAATAGTAGGTCCAGTATCGCTTCAGTAAGAGACAGTAGGGATTTTATATAGGTGTAGATCAGATTATTTTTTTAAATATTCTGTCTCGTATAACAACTATTTTTGTATTCTTTGTGTATTACCCTGACCTCTGCATTGTTAATCTATATAAACACTGTAATTTGTTGTTTATATAGCATTTTTTGTATATACTTTTAAGGTTTTGTAGCTAGTATTTATTATGTATTTAATGCACTGCTATTTATTATTTGAGAAATAAGTATTACATAGCACTGTAGGTTGGCAAAGTTGTGATCTCTACCTGTAATTATCCAGCTTACTTAAGCATAATACCATTGAGATATGATTTTTTTATAATTTATATTTGGATAAATCAAGAGTGGTCAGATAACTGGTGGGGTTAGTCTATAGACACATCTAGAGTGATGGCAGTAATAGTGTGCCCATGACAAAAGTTAGAATGTCACTGCTGTCCATTGTGGCTGGACCGCTGTGAAGCTGCACATCAAAGCACTGGTTTGGAGACATGTTAATCCTAACTGGATGATTTTACTGATTATATGTGCACCAGGGAAGTAAAAAAATATATTGCATTTGATTTCATTTTCCTATTTCTGTTGCTGGAGCTGTTTTTGAAGCATTTAAACTGTATCTGCATTATTTTTCTTTAACTAAAACAGCTTGTTTAGCTAGGTGTTGGGGGCATTTTGAAAACTACAGAAATTATTCTTATGAAAGAAGGTTAATTGCTGCAATGTCTTAAGTGTCTGAGTGCTATTGATTATTACAGAGTTGTCATCTGATTGGATCTCTTATTTCTTTCATTTTATTTAATTGATTTTTATATTATGTCTGAGCACTGAGCTATGCTCTTTGCAACACCGATATAGTTGTAGCTGTATAATGGCTAGTAAGAGCATTTTCATTTTTCTCTGAAATGTGTTCTCCCAATCCATTTTTGTTTCTTTGGTTTCTGCTTGTCTGCACCCAGGGCAGCACTAGCTTGTTCTTATATAAGACTGACTGCTCTGATTTTGTGCTGGGAACTTTAAAGCATTGCATATCACTCTGTTGACACAATTAAGCCAGGAGACATGTAGACCCCTTAACCAGGTAACACTTAAAGCACTGGATAATACAGAGGACCAGCAAACGCGTTTCCCTTTTTGGCACCAGTCTCCTAGCAGTTGTCATATTAAGGCAGTTTATCTGCCTCATGCTCACTGTTAATGAACTCCTACTACAGACAGCATTATCTATGAGAGCTGCAAATACTTAACTAATATGGAGTCATCCTGTCATAAACATTAATACACAATGAGCATCACACAGGTACACCCCTCTTCTCAACCACTATCTCATTTTTAAATAGAACACACTAAAATGTCATATGCTGATGGTGTAAAAAGACCTTTCACAAAGCCTCCTGAAGCTTGTAAGAACAGGTCTAAGGGGATGTATCTCAATTTGTATAATCCAGCTACACCTGTAACAAGTCACCAACATTGTAGTTGCTCCCAGTCAAGTAATGCTCAATTCATTTCTGAAAAGAATGCAATAGTAATTGGTGACAGTTGTTAGTCATAATGATTCCCCACACACCAGGCTGGACAAAGACAGGGTTACTACCAGTTGCCTCTTTGGTACCAGAAGCACAGAGATTACAAGGGTTCACAGGACCCTTTCCCAAGACAAGTAAGACAATGACATGTAGTGATTCATGTGAGAGACAATGACCTGGGGTGCAAAACTCTAATGGACATGCAGGTAGACATGTCAAAACTGTCTAGAATTGTGATGGGTGCAGGTAAGATTCTGGTCTTGAATGGAATCCTTCCTTCACTTAGACTGATGTCTAAATACAAAGAGAAGATAGTTGGCTTTAACAATTGGCTTAATAGCTGCTGTCATACTGGGGGATCTAGTATATGTTAGCCTTGGAATAGATGATAGATATTCGTACTTGTTTTGCAAATGATGCCTTGCATCTCTCATTCAAGTATTTCTGCATACTGGGAAAAGCCCTTGCTGCCTCCATAGTACCTTTTTAAGGTAGAGTCCATCTAATAGATATCACAAATTAGCAAATTCTTCAAACCCAAAATTGGGCCACAATTAAGGTGTCTCTTCTCAATACCAGGAGTCTCAATAACAGATTGCTCAATTTTGAGGTGCTCCTGCATCTGGAACATGTCCTTGTATGTTTAGTTCCAGAGATGTGGTTTAAATGTAAAGAAAGTACTCCCTCTATGCCTGGGTATTGTGATTACCATGCCTTCAGTTCTGGTGAAAACTATGGTGATTCCATATTTGTAAAGTGCCACATCTCATTTGAACTGATACTCAAATGACTCATATACCAAGCTCCTAGAATTTGAGTTTACAATAGAAAAGACAAGCTACCAGCCTATGGCATGCTATAAAATTCCCACCAAGTCTACAGATGATCATGATAATTTCCAGGAAGTTTCTGAAGGAATTCCTATAAGTAATAAATTCACAGTCTTAGTTAACTTCAACTAACCAAACATAGCCTGGAGCAGCTACACTTCTAATGTAGGTAGTCAGATAGTCTTGGCTTTGATAAATATGAATTCCCTGGAGCAAGCAATTAGTGAACTACCTAGTGGCCAAAATATTCTGTATCTGGTCCTCACTAATATTACCTGTTTGTTCTACTTCTCCAATCTTTCCTATTTCAATTAAATTGGACCATAAACTCATGACATTTACTCTCAAAACCACCATTCCTCCTGTGACCAACATCTCTATATCTAAGGACTTCAAAAGGATGAACTTTATGCAATTATGTGGTGAATTCTCTAAATTTAGCTATAACATCACAACCACTGAAACTGACACAGCAGACTACAACACTAAGGAGGTTTATACTTCTTTAGACAAATGTATAGATTTAAGAATCTCAACTAGAGGCAGATACAATGACAAATTTAAAAATATCTCTCTAATAGCCAACTGACATAAACAAACTTTACAATAAGAAAAAAAAACTCCTTAAACTTTACAGTAAGGTGAAAACACTTCAGAATGAGGATAGTATAAAAAATATTATAAAGAAAATTTAAAGGACTCCAAGGGCCAGTAAAGCAACCCATGAATGGAGATTAGCCTCTGAAGTACTGGAAAACTACAAATCCTTCTTTAGATATGTTACAAAACTAGGAAATAACACTCAACATTGCTCTTCACTCTGAACCTCTCATTACAGGGACCCCACACTTTGACTCAAATGGCATTGCAAATATACTAGCAAACATGTTTTCTGCAAACTTCACCCATGAAACACTTATTTCAACATCATCCATCCAAGAATCCCTTACCCCATCAATACTAAAGAAAATGTTCTTAAGGTATCTCCCAAAACAAAAAACACTTCTTCCATGTTTTTGGTAACATACCTTGGCACTTATTAAACAGTGTCAAACAGACTCTCTCCAAAACTCTCCCAAATCCTGGCACACTGTTGTGGTAATGCCCTTCCACAAGGGTGGCCTTACCACTGATAAAGGGAATTACAGACCAATCAGCCTTGCAATATCTGTAAATCTATGGAGTGTATCACAACCAGTCTCATTGGTCATGACATTAGGAATCCCATTACGTTTGACACTCAACAATTTGACTTCATCAAAGGGAGCTCAGAGGTTTATAGATTCATTGGTGATTACTAGGCTAAGGCTGTGAGAGCCTTTACAAGTCTAGCCAATAATACCCAGGATATGACAATATTATATCTTAATTACCCAGACAGGGGATGGAGTAGTATCAGGCTAGTGGATCTTTGGATGTTGGAGCCCTGAGTCATTTACAGACCATAAGGGACATGGGCAGTACCCCTGGAGTGAATTTACAGTTCCCCATCCATTTATCCAAAATTTTTTTGAAGAGACTGAGGGACAGGCTTTGTTTTACATAGCTGGGAAGTTTATTCCATAGACAAGGTAGCCTTTTTGATATGAGCCTGTCTCTCTAGAAATTCTATTAGAGTCACAAATAAGGTTCAAGTCCATGGAACACATGACCATTGTGTACCTTTTCTTGTGAATATGTATCATTTTCATCAGGGCTGGATTAGAGAATGCCTTGTAGGTCAGACATAGGTCACCTCTCAATAAATGATAAGAGATGGAGTAAAGGGATAGACCTTCAGTGGGTTCACATAAGGCATGTGTCTTACGCTTTATATTTGTTTTAGTGAGAAACCTCTGGGGCCACTCCAATTGGTGTAAATGCCTGGTTTGGTACATAGGTTCATAGGTGTGTACTAGGCTAATGGCCCTGGAGCCTTTACAAGCTTAGCCCATAGGATTACCCTGGCATCGTGCCACCTGACCTTAGTTCCCAGTGTCTCTGTTGAGTAGAGCCACTGGAGTGATCCCTGGGGTGAAGTTTCTATTTTCCATCCGCTCATCAAGATTTCTCTTGAACAGGGCCAGTGAGGTGCTCTGCTTGACATGTATGGGAAGTCTATTAGGGAGTATTGTATTTGATTATGGGCCTGATGAAGGCTGAGTACAATGGCACTATGACTTCCTATGACCCTGATGCCATGCCTTTATGTATAAGTTGAGCCACACAGAAGGATTTCCTCACTTCCGTAGCTACCTGCTGGTCAATGTTTAGGTTACTATCTATCTCTCTTTCTAGATGCTTCACCACTGGGTCTACTTTTATAGGTGTGCTATCAATATTATAAATTGCAGGGACATCTGATTTACTGAAGGGTATGATTACACATTTTTTTAGCATTTAGTCTCAGACCATGGGTTTGGCACCAGTCAGTTGTCATTTTTAGGCCTATTTGTAGGATGTCATCATCATCTGGGGATTCAGTGATTGCTCCCTGCTTACAGTCATCAGTGAACATGGTGAGCTAGAGGCTCCCCAAATTGGCCTTAACTTCAGAGAAGTATATACCAAACAGAAGGGGTCCCAACACTCAGCCCTGTGGGACATTGCTAGTAACACGTTTTTTATCAGAAGTGGATTCACCTATCCGGGCAACATGTGTCCTGTCAGTGAGCCAGTTTGCTATCCACCTGATGATGTAGGAGTTTATGTCTAATGCAGAAAATTTATCTATGACCCTCAAGTGGGATATTGTGTTGAAAGCTTTGACCAGGTATAGATAAGCAGTATATACCATTGTATCCTCATCCACGGCCCAGGTGACTTTCTCAAAGAAGTCCACCAGACTGAACAAATAAACCTCGCTTTGACAAAGCCAAATTGGGTCTGGTCCAGTGTTTGGAGAGTTGCTATGTCATTATTGATCAGGTCCATGATAATTCTTTCCATGGCCTAGAAGGTATGACTGGTTAAGCTTATGGATCACAAGTGATAACTGAATAAAGGTGTTTAAAAAAAAAAGCTTATAGGTCTGTAGTTTCCTGGGTCAGTGGATGGGCCCCTCTTGTGTGGAGGGATGACTGTTGCAGTCCTCCATTCTCCTTGGGCAAAGCCTGTCCAGAGTCTGTGGTTAAAGAGGGTTTCTCATGGCCCTGATAGATTCTGTTTTAAGCTATTTAAGATGCATTCTGAAATGTTGTTGGGACGCATGGAGGCTGTTTTTTTGGCTTTAGCAAGTGCAGTAAGGACCTGTTCATTCATAATGATTGGTAGGGGGATGGTTGCAGGTATTTCTTTGGGTGTGGTAGGAAGTGATGTGGGGTATAAATTTCAACTGAACATGTTGGTCAGCAGGTTTGCTATAGTTTCAGGTTGGGTGTAGGTGTAAGTGTTGCCATTCATGATTAACTCTGCACATTGCTTAGCATTCCCCCTGAGGTTAAGAACATAAGTAAAAAAAGCCTTTTGGTTATCTTTCACCTGGGAGTCTAACTTTATCTCATAGTTTGCTTTGGCAGATTTGACCAGCTCTCTAATTTGTTTGATCAGACTGGTAATTGTCTTTTTGCACTGTTATGTCTGTTCCTTCTTGGCTAAGGAGAGGATTTTTTTTTCCTTTTGTTGAATGGTCTGTTTATGCTAGGGGTCCACCAGGTTGGTTTATTTTTGCCAGTAATCATAGGTTTGTCTCAGACAAGGTACTACCTCCTCTATGCAGCTATAAATGTGGTTGCACAGTGCTTTTGTGTACAGCACAGAGTAGGCCTCTGTGTCATCTGGGATCAGAGGGGCTTGAAAGTTTAATAAGCTGTCAATTAGTTTGAGGTAATCCCCCCCCCCCCATGTTCGTGAGTACTAGGTCTAGGATATTTATATCATTAGATGGTGAACTAGTTACTCCAGGGTGTTTGCACTGACGAAGTTCAAATGTCTCTGAGCAAGTGAATTATGGGTTGTATGAATCTCCCATTTTATGGAGGGATAGTTGAAGTCACCCATAAGTATGGTGTTAGGCTGAATGTTACGAGATTCTACTAAATTTAGGTAGGAGGTGTGGTTTTTCAGACTAATGTTAGGGGATCTGTAGCTAGCAAAGATATGATAGAGGAGTCACACCTGTGGTTAGTTGGGCATGGAGCAGCTCAAGTGAGTCATGTTGTTGGACTAGTCTAGTGGTGCACTTGTTCTTTATGACTACTGAGATACCTCTTCCCTTTATTTTATCCTGAGCTGAGGGTTATCAAAATGTATGAAAGGCATTGTAGCCCTTGATATCTGGGATACTTTCCATGGTCCCAAACCATGTTGATGCGACTGCACATATGTCTGCATTCTCCAGGGTGAGGAGTGCAGTTTTTTTTTTAAACTCCTAGTGTTGACCAGCAGTTCCCAACTCGGATGGGTTAAATCAGCCCCTTTCTCCCACTAGAGTGCAGAATAAAACTCTCTTAATGTAAAAATAAACTGGTTTTGAGCTCAGGTGCAGTAACAAGTGCTTTACAACAAAAGGCAAAACTTCTGCAATATCAGGAATCCTTGGAAATAAGTTCACAAACCCTGAGAAATGTTCCAAATGCAGAAAACTGTGTGCAACTATAGGACAATTTCTACAAACACAGAAAAACATTGCAAAACTTAAATATTTTGGCAAACTCAAAATAACTTTGGTAAACATAGAACAGCTTTTGCAGTATCCGAGGAGGTTAAGAAACATCAGGCTACTGTTAAAAAATCATAAGAGCCTGTTAAACCTTGTTAATTTTTGAAATGGTAACACAAGCTATCTAAAGGAGCCATCACGTCATACAGCTTGTCTTGATCTGGCCAAAGGATTTAATACCATTCCCCATGTTGCAACTGTTAGGAGTCTATCATCCTTAAATATATACCCATATGGAGCAAGATGGATTGCAAACTGTCTGAAATACAATACTCACACAGTTAGTGTGATAGGTGCTTCTTGAAATAGTGCTAAGGTAACAACTGGTGTCCACCAGGAGTCTGTGCTGGGTCAATTCCTATTTTGCATTTACTTCTCTGATCTCAAAAAAATGATAACCAGGACCACTGGTTAACAAAATTCACAGACAATTACAAACCAAGTGTAATTGTTAAATCACTTCAGCATTTACTCCTTCAAAAAGAGTTTACCTTTGTTAATACCTGGCGTATGGAAAACAGGTTTAAACTGAACACTAAAAAGCCTGCTGTTGTTTCATTTGAAAACAGAAGTTACCAGCAATGTAAAGTATAAGCTAATGCATTCTTATAAATAAAAAAGTAGGCAGGGACCTGGGCACTTGGGTCAACAGCTCCCTCGCCTTTGATCATTGTCAAAGGAAAAAAACTTCAAAGACAATTTCACGTAAGGTTCAAGCAAGGCGCCCTTTATTAACTTGCAGCAAGGAGACAAAGCATGCAGGCAGAATGATCTGTCTGAACATTAATGATTAGTATGGTACTTTTATGCAGTTCTTTCCATATCACACAGAAAATGTTACTATTCTATTGACGTAGTTAGACACAGCTTTCTGTATTGTTCTACAGAAAATGTTACTGGACTAATTGCTGACTAGTTGAGAATAACTGCTGATTTGCAAAATATTTGAGAAAAACAACCTGGCCTTGGGGCTTATTTTAGCCCACCACAAACTTTCTATTCTTCAGTTGTGCAGTTCTAATAGATGTGTTACATTTTGCCGAGATTCAAGGTACATTTCTAGCTTAGGTACAAGTAATGCTGACTACGGTTTATACTTTCAAGCATCCTTTGTTTTCATTATCAATAGCTTCTAGCAGCTGTGTACTTTCTCGTGGCATAAGCAGAAAATCAATAACTCTTTGTTAAGTCTCATGACACTAGTAGAAATAAAACACTTCTTATTTTCATGACATTAGCAGAAATCAAATGCTCCCTGTTATGTTTCTAATAGCTGTGCAGATTCATGCAGTGTGAACAGAATAAATGTATTAACCCTTTTAAACCTCGAATGCACTAAGCATGCATATTACTAATACATATTTTTCTAACATTTCCCCCTTTTTAATACTTTTATTCTACTTTCAAAATAAGCATAACAGTTTTTTTTCTTCCCCTAACCTCTTCCTATGCAGGATTTGCAGTTAAGAGAGTCATTCAGTTTAAACTAATGAAAGCATTTTCAATCTTTCAGCAATTCTTCAAGTTCAGCACCTTGGTATAAGTTTTCTGAAACTGACATGTCTATAAAGTCTTTAATCAGTCTTTTCATGCAGGGGATGCAGCAGCACACACATACCACCAGCAGGATCATTCCTACACAGATGGCAATCAGGATGTTCATTAGGATACTGCCCCACCCCCAAACAATCTCTGGAAAAAGTCTGTCAATGGATTTGGTCCTGGCTTGGTCATAGCCAACACCTGCTGAATTACCTCAAGGTGATTGTCTATCTCGTGTTTGTGGTCAGGAATATATGAACAGCACTCCTCCTGGATTAAAGCGCAAATACCTCCTCTCACCGCTAGGGTGAAGTCAAGAGCCATGCGGTTTTGAAGCACTACAGTTCTCATGGCAGTCAGTTCATCAGTCACCAATTCTAGGGCAGAAAAGGTTGCATTGCTCATTATTTCGAGAAGTTTAGACAGTTTTCTCAGTTCCCAGATTGATTTTGTTGCTCCATATGCTGGCAGTACACCTGCCCACGAGATGATGGCATCACCCAAGTCCATATGTGACAGTCCATTTTTCCCTAGGCCCACAGCATGATGGTTTTTCCAGCCCGCATTAATTTGCCCCACTGGATTGACAGGCTTCTTGATTTCTCATCGAACATTCCAAATTTTCCCCTGAGATAAAACTGCTGTGTGTTGTATGGCCGGAACCAGGTACCCCAAATAACAACTGCCGGACCAATTCTCAGGTAACCACTTGTATTCTTTCCTACCACATGCAAAATAACAGTCTTCTACTTTGGTAGTAACTTTACTATGTCCTGGATCTGGATGAAACATTTTTTGTCAACTATAATCAGTTGTTTATAAAGGTCAGCATTATGTTTTACTTCATCAGTTGTCCTATGCATCAGTTCAAAAAATGAATCATAGCTTGTGTTGCAATAGGAACCTGTGTTATCAGTTTTTTTGTAGCATCTATAGGGAACAGTCACATTGCAATTGCTCCAACCCACCTGAACTGTATCATTTTTGTAAAAAACACAGTCCCCTTCTGTCGAACAGACAAGGGCAATGCTACTTTATCTTGTGATGTGACATCTGATGTATCATAGACTAAGTTTTCCCAGGTCTTATTGTCTCCCAGGGGGACTGAGGTTAACAATAACCCCCCTGTATGCTGTTGGCAAAGCTGTGCAAATCCAGCAATTCAAAACATTGAAGGTCTCAGCATACACATATTTGATTGCCTGGTAAGTGTTGAAGTTTGGGTGCCACTCTACGTGCAACTCTCCACTCTTATTCAGTTCAGTTTGTGTGGCTGGGAAAAGGAATGGCCACAACAAAAAGATTATTGTCACTAGTACAGTCAACAGGATGATTATGCAATACTTCTGAGGAAACGGTTGTTCTGCATTTCTGTTTTCTCCGACTCTTCCGAATAGTTGTATTTGGATTTTTCTGGATTCCATAATTTTCGCTTTTGACATGTGATCTTACTCTCTGCCCTAATAGGACCTTCAGCACCGATGGTTTCTTCACTGGGATTTAGACGGATCAGTCCTATTGATCTGACCCCCCTTTGTAGCCAGACTTTGTGCTGAGTGCCCCGATGGAGAGGTAAGATTTTTGTCCAGTTCAAAGTTCTTAACTAGTTTGCAGTGCATCAGGTGGATCCACGAGGCTCGCTCTGCTATTTTGATTGCAGTGGGTGTCGAAAGAAGCACCTGGTATGGACTTTCCCACTTTGGTGATGACCAATTCTTCTTCTTTATGACTTTTATCCACACCCAGTCTCCGGGTGTCACTGCCACTTCTGATGTCTGGGTTTGTTTTCTATCTGAAACAGAATTTGACTGCAACAGATGTTTAGAATTCATTAACTTCTTCATATATTCAGCTAGTGTAAAATCAGCTTCCTGGTCTGAGGACATGAGAAGTTTCCACTGGGGTGTATAATAAGCCCTTCCAAATAGTTTTTCAAAAGGAGTCAATCCTTTTGCAGTTGGAACAGTTCTCATGCTCACCAGTGCCAGGGGCAAACAATACAGCCAATTCTTTCCTGTCTCAGCTATTAACTTTCTCAATTTGCTTTTTAATATACCATTATGCCTTTCAACTAGCCCTGCAGATTGCGGATGGTATGCACAATGATTTTTTAAAGAAATACCAAAATGCTTACTTAACTGCTGTATGGTTTGGTTTACAAAGTGTGTACCATTGTCACTGTAGATCCTTTCCAGAATGCCAAATCTAGGGATGATTTCTTTGACAAGTACTTTTGCCACCATGGCTGCATCTGGATTTTTGGTTGGAAAGGCTTCCACCCATCTGGAAAACATATCTACAATGACAAGACAATACTTCTTATTTTCACATTTGTTCAATTCTATGAAATCTATACAGATAGTGAGAAACGGATATGGTGGTGTAGGGAAACTCCCTTGCTTGGGCTTTAACGCCCCTTGTGCATGGTGTTTGTTGCAAATCTGACACGTCAAACTAAATTTTTTAGAGTAGTTTGTAAATCCATACGTTGTGAACACCTGGTTCACCAGCTGTACCATCCCCTCTGTTGAGACATGGCACTGCCCATGACTCAACAAAGCTGCATATCTTAGATGGTAGTATCGGTTTCCCTTCTTTAGAGATGTACAGCCCCTTTTCGATAATTGCTCCTCGTTTTACCCATCTTTGTTTTTCAGCTTGCGTAGTGAGTGTCTGCATTGTTTGTAACATTTCTAAGTCTAAAATCTCAGAGGGTTGTAGTTCCTCATTTAAAAGAAATACTTCTGTAGCTGCTTGTTTTGCAGCCGTATCAGCTCTCGCATTACATTTTGAAATCCTATCTTGTTGCTTGGTGTGAGCTGTGCATTTACAAATGGCTATTTTCTGAGGTAACTGAATAGATTCTAAAAGATCTAAAATAAACTGTGCATGATTTATAGGTTTGCCAGTAGATGTTATCATTCCTCGGTTTTTCCACTGTTGTGCAAAAACATGTACAGTAGAAAAAGCGTACTGGCTGTCAGTAAAAATGTTTACACATTTACCCTTTGCTAAGATACATGCCCATGTCAAGGCAATCAATTCTGCTGCCTGTGCAGATAAGTTGTGAGGAAAAGGTTTTGCTTCTATAATCTCAGTGTCAGAAACTACTGCATATCCTACTAGGTTCTGTCCTGCAGGACCCCTTTTGCACAAACCATCCACGTAGTATGTCACCTCGGCATCATCCAAGGGGACATCCGTGAGATCTTTTCTAGGTAGTGTCTTTCACTCAATTACCAGCAGGCAGCAGTGTGGTGTGCCGTCTGCAGGGGTCGGGAGCAGAGTAGAAGGGTTCAAAGTCGTGCATCGCTCAATTGTCAAGTGAGGTCGGTTCAACAATATATTCATACAGGAAAGATGCCTAGCAGGGGAAAGATATGCCACCTTTTCTTGTAGTAAAATAATTGTGACTGCATGAGGCACTCTCAAAGTGAGAGGGTGGAATAAGACTATTGAGGCCGAAGCCTGTACTGCCATTGCAGCTGCAACTACTGCTTGTACACAGTGGGGTAAGGACCATGCCACTGGGTCTAGTTGTGATGAATAGTAAGCAATGGGGTGTAGCTTATCCCCATGCTGTTGTATTAACACTGATGTCATATAACCTTGCTTACAATCTACAGTTTGGAAAAAACGTTTATGGTAGTTTGGTAATCCTAGAACTAATGAGGACGCTATTAACTGTTTCAGTTTGCAGAAAGCAGATTCTGCCTCTGGTGTCCATTGTAACAAATCCTGTGCTGCCATAGGCTTCTTATATATAAGGTCAGTTAGCGGCACAGATTCCAAAGCATAGTTTGGAATCCAGCTCCGGCAAAAATTAGTTGTACCCAGGAAGGACATCATTTCCTTCTTGGTAGTGGGTTTTGGTGCTTGCAAAATTGCTACTTTTCTGTCCTCATCTAATGTTCTACCTTCCTTGGATATTACATATCCCAGGTATTTGACTTGTTTTTTCTAAAGCTGCAGTTTATTTTTATTTACCTTATGTCCTTCAGCGGCTAAAAATCGTAATAGTGTTATGGTATCCTCTCTACAATCCTGCTGGGTGGGGGCTGCCAGTAAGATGTCATCAACATAAAGTAAAATCTGACTGCCTCTTGGTGGGGTAAATCCCGCCAAGTTGCTTGCCATTTCTTGTGAGAATATTGTTTGACTTTCACAATATCCCTGTGGTAGTCGCGCATATGTATACCTTGTCCCCTGAAATGTGAATGCAAACCAATACTGGCTATCAGGGTGTATCGGTATCGAAAAGAATGCATTGCTGATGTCTACCACAGAAAAATGCTTCTGTTGAGGTTTTAAATCATTCAACAGGGTGTGTGGGTGTGGCACCGTAGGTGTCCTTGGTATTACTGCATCATGACCCCAGCCATTAACAAACTTTACAATAAGAGGAGAAAGCTATTACATGATAGAACAAAATCCATAAAAGGGAAGTCACCCCTGATCATTATTAGTAAAAAAATACGAGCACTCATAAAATCAACTAAGGCCAATTTTGAGAGAAAAATTGCCATGGATTCAAAGGACAATCATAAGGCCTTTTTCAGCTATGTTAGGAACCTGGGTGGAAACTCCCAGATATGCTAAGAATTAGTCCAAAATGATACAAAAATCACTGAACCCACAGACATTGCCAACATACTGGCAGACAGGTTCAGTGCAAACTCACCCCCTCTCCCCTAAAGGAGAGATAACTATCCCAGCGGAGTGTAGCCTCCCAGACATCTCAAATGCAGGTGAAAGCTGCTCTCTCTAAAGCTAAAAACACAGCATCAATGGGACCGGATGGTGTCCCCGGCTGTGTGCTACATGAGCTAAATGAGGAAATAAACCCGCACATAAGGCAGCTGTTTAATCTCAGCCTTACCACAGGATACGTGCCCAAGGGTGGCATACGGCAACTGTGGTCCCACTCAAGGCGGTGCCTGGACCCTGGTAATTACCGCCCATAAGCTTAACAAGTCTAGTCTGCAAAGCTATGGAGAGGATCATAATGGAGCTCATAAACAAAGATATAGGGGACTTGCAGACATTGGACCCGACCCAGTTTGGCTTCGTCAAGGGCAGATCATGCCTTTTGAACTTGGTCGACTTCTTCAAACAGTCACCAAGGCCATTGATGAGGGAAAGGCAGTCCATACAGCCTACCTTGACCTTGCAAAGGCTTTCAACACAATACCCCACTGGTATTGTAGAAAACTTACCAGCTTAAATGTAAACCCATATGTCACAAGATGGGTTGCAAACTGGCAAGGACAGAACCCACAGGGTTAGAGTTGCTGGCGCTATGTCAGACTCCAAGCCGTCACAAGTGGTGTCCCACAGGGCTCGGTCCTTGGCCCCTATTGTTGCATCTACTTCTCAGAAGTACAGGCCAACATGGGAGGACTTTGGCTGACAAAGTTTGTAGACGACTGCAAACTGGGCGCCATAGTGGAAAGTGCATCGGACACGGATATCCTTCAGAAGGGACTCACAGAAACAGATAGCTGGTGCCAGAGCCATGGCCTGAAGTTAAATGCCAAAAAATGTATAGTCATACCCTTCGGGAAAAACAAGGTAACCACAAGCTACCATATAGGTGGCAATTCACTAAGCACAGAAGAGGTTACCAGGGACCTGGGGACCCAGGTTGACAGTGGCCTTTCTTTTGACACTCACTTTGCTAAAGTGGTTAGAAAGACCTTCTACATTGCCCACCTGATCATGAAGGGATTCACATCCAGATCTAGTGAGGTCATTGTTCCCCTGTACTCTTCACTTATCAGACCAATGATCGAGTACAATACCCCATTCGGGATGTATCTCACCCGACATCTGCAGCAATTGGAGAGACCCCAAAATTTCCTCACCAAAAGGATAAAGAGACTCCAAAATCTGTCATATGCTGACAGATTGAAGAAACTCCAGCTCTATTCAGTCGCATACCGTCTGCTCAGAGGTGACATGTGCCTGACATACAAGGCCATATCCAACCGGAATTAATGGACATGCCCCACCTCAAAAAATCCAAATCCACCAAAACCACTAGAGCAAGCGACTTAAACCTTAGCACGGATATAAATAGGACGTGCTGGAGGGATAGATTTATCACTCAGAGACTCCCTATGCTGTGGAATAAAATCCCGGTCCATGTGAGGCAGTGCACCTCGCTGGCTCTGTTCAAGAGAAATCTTGACCTGTGGATGGGAGATCATAGGTTTACCCCGGGAATCATCTCTGTGTCACTGCTGGACAGAGGCACAACAAACTAATGGGCACAGTATTTTTTCATATAAGGGGTGGCGTAAGCCACAACAATTTGGGCTAGGCTTATAAATGCCTTAGGGCAGATAGCCTAGTATAAACCTATGAACCTATTTACAGCTTGTAAATTTTGGACCATACGCCATTCTCCATTTGCTTTTTTAACTGGAAATAAGGGTGTGGTACATGGTGAATTGGGAGATTCTACTAGTATCCATCCTTTAAGTAAGGCTGCTATAATAGGCTTTATCCCTGCCTCTACATCTTTTCTTAAGGGATACTGTCTTTTTTGTGGTCTAAATGCTGACTTTGGCGTAATAGTAACTGGTCCCGCTGTACGAATAAGTCCTACATCTGACTTTCCTGTTGACCAAAGGGTTTCTGGTATATTCTGTAAGGCATTCTCTTCCTCCTTTAATAGGAGTGCTAATCAGCTGTCCTTGCTAGACTGCAAGTGCACGGCTGGGTGGGTCTGAGTTATCCAATTCAACTTCTGTATTTGTATTCCCTGTTCTGACAGTTCTAACTCTGTCTGTTTCTCCCATCTCATAACTTTTTCTCCTAGGTCTGCCCATTCTATATTTTTTTTTTGTTAAGCTAACATGTGGTAATCGATTAGATTTATACAGTGTAAAGAATTCCTGGGGCAATGAACAGCTGGCTACACTGTTCCCTTCTGTGTCCCAGTACAGGTTACGTAATATCATTCTGTTTGCATGATTTTTAAACAATTCTTGCTATTATTCCTTATCAGGTCCTGGTGTGTTACAATAATACAGGGTACAGTGCAACAGGTGTTGCTTATCAATGTCAAGGGAGGGGAACTTGCTGATGGCTACATTCATTAACTCTTCGGTCACAGTCCCTGGACCAGTCGTAACCAAGTCCTGGCATACCAATAAAACATTTCACCCTCCGATTGCACTGCAAAGGTATCAATTTGTCGCTGTGCTTCCATACCCTGCATAGTTGGGACTACTGCTATACCAAATAGTTGCATGAGGTCTCTTCCCAAGAAGTTTACTGGGCATTTTGCAGAAACAACAACTTTGCTTTTCTGAGTCAATCCTGAAACAGGATCAGTTATTGCAATATTACGGAAGAGGGGCTCCCGATACAGCTGTCCATTAGCTGCTTTTACCAGTATGTAATCAGGTGACTCCGTGTTTTCTGGCAGTTTGGAGGGATGTATCAGGGTTCGTGATGCCTCTGAGTCACACAAGAATTTGACTTCCCTCCCTTCTACCAAGAGTGTAACTTCTGGTTTCGTGTCTGCTAAATAGAGCTCCAAGCTCAGTAAAGCTAGGTCTAATATTTCATTTTCTTCACTGTCACTAACTTCTTGCACTTCCTCTATCCCCTCTGTCACATCCTCTACTCCCTCTATCACATCCTCATTTGTTGACTCTCTGCTATCCCCTTCTAGTGATTCCTGACTACCATATAGTCAGTCCTCACCCTCATTGTCTTCCGTGGTTGCCTTCTTATTTTTCCTGCAATCCTTTGCCAAGTGTCCCTTTTTACCGCATTTGAAACATTCACCCCTTTTCCTTCGCCCTTCAAAGTCCTCTGATCGCTGATCAGATTGTTTTGTTTCCCTGTGCATTTTTCTTGCCCTTTTTCCCGGACTGTACTACATAAACTTCTGCTCCATCTTCTACAGAAAATACTTGAGCTTTCTTTTTCTTTTTGCTATTAAAATGCCTTTCGGCATGCCTAGCATATTCAAATAATGACTGTAACCTGCTTGTACGATGGTCTGCCATGTGTTTTGTAATAAAACTGCTTTTGGGTGCAATACTGCCTTTTAAAAATGCATTCTTTAACTGCTGTTCATATGGGGAATCTTGTGTTTGATCGTCAGGAACCTGCATTACACAGTGGTTATTAAAACATTCTAATAATCTGGCATAGTACCGGTCAATTGTTTCACCTTCTTGTTGGATGCATTGATTAATGCAAGTCCAGTCTGCCCTAGGCTTCCATTTTTCAGAGATGCGGTCTGTAAGACCTTTTACTCTGTTGCCTAATTCTGCGCTGCTTTGTGGGAGGGGTCTTTGTGCAGCTTCACGGGGATTCCAGTTGCCATTAATCATGTGCCAATCTGGCCCCATAATTTGTCTAACTACTTTTTCTACCTCTTCTCCATTTAGGTTATAACTCAGCCTCATTCCTTGTAAATCTTCTGAGAATTTTCTAAAATTAACTTTTGGATGGGGAATTCCCTCAGTGGCTTTCCAGATATCTTCCGGAGTCCAGGGTCTATACACTAAAATAGTTGGGTCCTGATTATCTTGTCCTGTCTGAGGATTGGGTACTTCTATAAGTGGGCATATTTCTTCTTTACTCACAGAGCGTGAATTCTTAACCATTTTATATAACTCAATGCTTTCATTTGAGTTACCTGCCCTTATTCGAGACCTGGTCCTGATGGGATCTCTAATAAATGGTTTTACTTTTACAATGTCTCTATTTTCAATGATGACAGGATATCATGGGGGTGGACTAACTTGTTCACTTGCTTCATATTCTGGTAAGGGAGGCGGAGGGGCCGTTGCTATTACTAAGTTATTGTCCTCTTTATCTAAAAGCATTGTTTTTGAATTGTTGTTCTTTTGTTCCCTGTGGTTTACTTCCTCAATCTACCTGTGTGCCTGAGGAATTCCTAATTTACGTTGCTTTTTTACCCGACCTTTGGAATCATTTTTGAGCTGTTTGGCAAGTTTGATAAGCGAGGATTTTTCTAATTTTCTGTCGAATCCATATTTATTAACCCATTTTGAATAATATTTAATATTGTCGGTGCGCTGAGACTGCATGTATTTTGCGTCTTCTGTTAACGGCGGATTTTGGGGTCTTTTTGTGCAATTATTACCCATTTTGTTCTACCCTTTGGATCGTTACGTAACTTCTCTTATTTTTAAAGTGGTACCACGGATTTTGTTTTAGTCTCTTCAGAATGACTGCCTACTTATTCTGTTTCTCCTGATCTATGACAAGACAGTAATCTTTTCTGTCCCTGACTTGTAAAATACAGTCTTGACAAAAACAATACAAATCTAGTCCCAGGTCTAAAACAGAAAACAGAAAAAAGTAGATTCACCTTACCTGAGCCTATGTGATTGATCACCTGATTCACAGAGACCCGTCCTTCAGTCGCAGATCAGAAAGTGGCTGATCTCTTTTGAACGACAATTCAGTCGGAGGACTTTTCATATAAGAAGAACCGATTTGGTTTCTTCCCCATATGGTTTCAACCACCTAGCCCGTCTGATCCGAGGCGAAGAGAGGGTTCCAGTCCGAAGGACCAATCTGTCAAAGGAAAAAACTTCAAAGACCAATTCACGTAAGGTTCAAGCAAGGCACCCTTTATTAACTTGCAGCAAGGAGACAAAGCATGCAGGCAGAATGATTTGTCTGAACATTAATGATTAGTATGGTACTTTTATACAGTTCTTTCCATGTCACACAGAAAATGTTGCTATTCTATTGACGTAGTTAGACACAGCTTTCTGTATTGTTCTACAGAAAATGTTACTGGACTAATTGCTGACTAGTTGAGAATAACTGCTGATTTGCAAAATATTTGAGAAAAACAACCTGGCCTTGGGGCTTATTTTAGCCCACCACAAACTTTCTATTCTTCATTTGTGCAGTTCTAATATATGTGTTACATTTTGCCTAGATTTAAGGTACATTTCTAGCTTAGGTACAAGTAATTCTGACTACGGTTTATACTTTCAAGCATCCTTTGTTTTCATTATCAATAGCTTCTAGCAGCTGTGTACTTTCTCGTGGCATAAGCAGAAAAGCAATAACTCTTTGTTAAGTCTCATGACACTAATAGAAATGAAACACTTCTTATTATTTTCATGACCTTAGCAGAAATCAAATGCTCCCTGTTATGTTTCTAATAGCTGTGCAGATTCATGCAGTGTGAACAGAATAAATGTATTAACCCTTTTAAACCTCAAATACACTAAGCATGCATATTACTAATACATATTTTTCTAACAATCATTAAATGACAACTCTTTTCGGGAAATCTTTCTACTACCACAAGTAACAAAGATATTTTGACTAGATCCAAAGATACTTTTGTCCCCCTGCACTCAGTACTGATCAGAGCCATTATGGAATAAAGTGCTCCATTTGGAACATATCCAACACAACATCTCAACAGACTTGAAAATTCCTAGAGGTTCCTAATAAATAAATAAATCAAGGGTCTTAAGAATCTTGGTTACCAGCACAGACTGAAAGCCTTGTACTTGTACTCTGTGTCTTATAGACTCCTGAGGGATGACCTGTGCCTTGCTTACATTGTCAATAGAGATCCAGTGGTCTTTGACCTTGTAAACTGCTCCGCTAACACTAGAACCAAAGATCTGAACTTGCATTAGCAGATAAATATAATGCAATGGAGAGAAAGATTCATTACCCAGCACCTCAGTCTCCTCTGGAATAAACTTCCTTTGCAGGTTAAATCATGTGATTCTATATCTTCCTTGAAATTAAACCTGTATGTCTGAATGGATGCTCTCAAATTTATCGCAAGACTAACTGGTCTTTCTCTCCTTGAGAAAGGAGGGAGAGCCTGATGGTGAGCATTTGCAAGACAGGCATAGGTGTAAGACTTTAATGGCCTTGAAACTCCCATGAATCGTATGAATACCCACTAAAGTATTATATACTCCCTTTCTGCTCTTGGGGCCAGTTAGCATTTAGTAAATTAGTTATTGAATAAGATTTATGTGCACTTTCTTTTTTACTTTATGTTGCTGGACACAAGTGGTATAACTCCGGACGCCATCCTCCTCATGGCCAGCAGACATATTTGGTACAGTGGACTGGATCCAAGAATCATAACTTTTGTCCCTCACATTCCTGGTTGGTACTCTGATGGCAGTGGTGGGAGTCAGACCTCCTCATTTGTTAGTCTGGTCCACCACATATTGGTGGCAAAGGTGCATTAACTATTACATTCTGTCATTCATTATGCATTATCAGTAGGCATAGTAGTTAGCAGTATTAGAGACGTGAGAAATGGCATTGAGTCTTCTGTTTAGCAAGACTCCAGCTATTCACACACAATATTGTCAAAAAAGTGCTATCAAATTTCTCTGTTGTTTTAAGACAAGGTGGGAAAGTCAGACAAGCAGACGTCTCATGAATCAGGGAAGCAGCAAGTAAAAAAGCAGCCAGTGCAACGTAACGCACTTTAGACTACAAATAAGGAAGGTCAGTGTAGACTAGAACCCATCTGCCACAGGTAGGACAACAGTATTCTGAGTACAGATACAAGATGGCACAGAATCACCTTCAGCTTCTGAGTATCTGGAGGAAGTGGTTTAGTTTTTAACTTAAATTAAAATAGACAATATTGCACTGCTTTCACACTGAAATTAAGCAACTAGGCAGTTCAATGGCTTAGAAATTTGTAAAATGCAAAACAATAATAATAATATTGGCAATACAGTGAATTAAGGAAATGGTTTCTTCTTTATATGTTTTTCTGTACGGCTTGACAGACAAAAAGCCTGCCTCTGTTGCCTTTGCATAAAAAAAAACAACTTGAATACTGATGAGTTCAGTGAAAGAAGACAGTGTGTAGTTTAAAACTCATTTACAAGACTGGGAGGCATGACTTTTTGTCCTGTAAGAAGTTGCTCATTTATTTACGAAAAATAATTACAGAAAACGTTATAAATCATGTTTTAAGAAAATGTTCTGAACAGGCTTCTGCACTACTTAGGATTAAAGCTGTAAAACATAAAAGATCATATGCTGAAACAGTCTCCAGTAATTGATTTGTGTCTATATGACTGGGATGTATTTTAGATTAAGCAACAGTTTAGAAATACATAATGTGTTCTAAAGGCTTTTGGCAATGCAGCAAAAATATTAAAACATTGTCTGGTTTAACCTGGATCAGAATACTGACACAAAAATATCAAAAGGGGTAATTTAATGTAATAAGTAGCAGTCCGGGCATTGGGCCTGTTGGCCATGATTTAAATCCCAAGCACCTCATTTAATATGAATGATTTTTTTGTAACTGATATAAAGAATAAGCACTGACTAACTCTCTGTTTAGAAAGTAAATAAAGAAAAAAAAAACATTAATTCAGAAAGTTAAATCCATTTAAGGAACTGTGCTCTAGCTCTGTGGAAGTGGATGGAATGGTGAACTGTGAAGTTCAGTCTGAACTCCCAACACAGAAGGAACTCTGAGGTGTTCCTGGGCTTTAACACCTTCAGTGCTTTCATTATTATCAAGTGTGTCACCTATTTCACATTAGCCATTCATAGGTAAGGTCATGCTCTAAGGTAATAATCAGTCTTCTTTACTGACTGCAAGACAAGGGCAGAACATGCTCAACAGAAACTTTTGTGGAAAATGCTCATGAATACTCGTGCACTGTTCTACTTAAGCAATGCATCAGTCTATATATATTGCTTTAGTCCTATTTAACTGAAAAAAAGACTCATTGATTAAATTTTTTAATGACATGAACTAGGTGTTTCTGCCTGGTTAAAATATTTTTATAGCATGCAGGTGGCAGAGTTTCTGCAGTGATTGTAGGAATCAGCTGTACTTATCTGATGAGGGAAGGTGTAACAGTGGTATCAGCGGTGACACTGATCCCTGCTATGTAGCATGGAGGTTCAGCTTATCCATAGTCAACAGCTGATGGAAAGTAGCTGCTCGTGCGACAATGTTTACGGGTCATCAGCTAAAACATGTTGGCCTACCAAGCCCTGCACAGTAATTTGGTAAGGCTGGTTATGTACAAGCATGCACTCCTGCCACAACAGTATATGTTTTGCCTTAGTAGTGTGTTGGCTGGCCACCAAAGAGCACCAATATTAAGAATTAAGCAAAAAAAAAGATCTATCTATGGATAATAGCCCCACTGACTTTCAGCTCTTACTCTCCATGAGTGGTTAACTAAGGCATAGGGCTGCAAAAGTGAAATCCACTCTTGAAGGGAAAGTTGAAACACCCTTACACAATGTGATGTGAAATGGTTGCAGTTGTGTAGGACAGGGGGAATAGACTGGTCAAAGAAGGCTTAGATGGCCAAGGAAGACTAGAGCCAAAAGATTATTTAGTCCTTCACTATCACATAAAATGCACCTTGTGTGACTAAACTTGCTACCTGTATGTAGCAGTTATGCCAATAGTCCTTAAACTCCAGTACTCAAGCAATAAATCCCAGTTATCCTTCATAAATGAGGGCTTGTTTTTGAATACAAGTATTTGATTCTGTTACCCCTGTAAGAGCCTTAGAGTATCTGACTGGTGTCAGCGTAATTACCTTATAGTCTAGGCAGAGGAGGCACAGCTGGTAAATATGTGCTAGCCTTTCCCCAGGTGTGTGTGTGTGTGTGTGTGTGTGTGTGTGTGTGTGTGTGTGTGTGTGTGTGTGTGTGTGTGTGTGTGTGTGTGTGTGTGTGTGTGTGTGTGTGTGTGTGTGTGTGTGTGTGTGTGTGTGTGTGTGTGTGAGTCCAGCCCCAGTTTTGGACTGTGCTCCCTGTGTGCCCTTAAGGGAAGTTGTGCTTTGTGCAGAGAGCTGCATGTAAAAATATTGTGTGTATCCATTTTTGTTCCTAGTGGCTGTCCCTCACTGATGGGTGAAGACTGAAGCTTCTTGATTACTGGCCCAGAGTAGGGACCATCACATATTGGTGGCAGTTGGGTGGGATATTAATTGAACTTCAGTAGCCTGTGGGCAGTTGTCACTGAAGGTGTGTGTACTCTCAACAGCCACAAGGTAAAGATAGTTTTATTTATTTTTGTTAGTTTAGTTTATTCAGGGAAAGCAGGCAAAGATGTCAGCAGCGGATTATGGCAAGCTGACAAAGAACCATTTGGCCAAGGTGTACAAAGCCAAAGGACTGCTGCATACCAATCTGACTAAAGAGGAAATGATTTCAGCCTTAATCACAGCTGCAGTGTGGACCAGCAAACAGGAAGACAACCATTCTGTCGATGGGGATGTGCAGCCTTAAGAAACAGGACAGTTCACCTTTTCCTCAGAGGATTTAAAAACCTGTCTGAAGTTAAAAATAGTAGAAGTGGAGGCCAAATGTTTGGAATTAGAATCAGCAGAGAAACTTTGGCATTTGGAGGTCAGAGAGAATGTGAGACTGTAGCACTTGGAGGTCAAAGAGAATGTGAGGATGTAGCACTTGGAGGTCAAAGAGAATGTGAGACTGTAGCACTTGGAGGTCAAAGAGAATGTGAGGCTGTAGCACTTGGAGGTCAAAGAGAATATGAGACTGTAGCACTTGGAGGTCAAAGAGAATGTGGGACTGTAGCACTTGGAGGTCAAAGAGAATATGAGACTGTAGCACTTGGAGGTCAAAGAGAATGTGAGGATGTAGCACTTGGAGGTCAAAGAGAATGTGAGACTGTAGCACTTGGAGGTCAAAGAGAATATGAGACTGTAGCACTTGGAGGTCAAAGAGAATATGAGACTGTAGCACTTGGAGGTCAAAGAGAATGTGAGACTGTAGCACTTGGAGGCTGAAGAAAATGAGAAGGAGTGCCAACATGAGAGGGAAATGTCGACTCTTCGTCAGGGTCATGGAGGTAATGGGGAAGGGAATAACCGAACCCCTGAAGCAATAAAGATGTCGCTGTCATGTTAGGAGATGAATAAATGAATCTTCATGGGTTCTGTTCAAGGAGCTTTATTATATACAAACACATTACTATTGTTGACTATTGACTGTAACTTACATACAATTAATGACTATGATCATGCATGCTTACTCCATAGCTGCTCCTTGAAATTGGCACTAAGGTTGTGCACGTGTGCGGGTTATATACGTGCATGGTTCTTACAGATATAAGCACACACACTTTACACTCTGATCTACAGTCAGTAAATTTCTTAAACGGTTTACAGACGGTGATAATTTTTGATAGTTTTATTCATATATTTGAAAGAGCATGTAAACAGCATAATGTTGACCAAGGCCTCTGGGCATATTTCCTGACCCACTTACTCCGTGGTAAAGCTGTAACTGCTGTTTCTAAATTGTCAGATACTGATTGTTTAAACTATGATAAAGTTAAACAATGTTTACTGGAATGTTTTAAGTTAATATCTGAAAATTACAGAAAAAAAGTTTCATGAGCATAGACGCAAGGCAGATGAAAGTGTATGTGATTATATTTCTGGGTTAAGCACTTATTTTCATAGGTGGGTGAGTGGGTGTGAAAACTTTTGAAAGGCTGGCAGACCTTTTGGTGAGGGAACAAGCCCTTAGCATTTTGCCTGAGGACATGAAGATCTGGTTGACAGACCAGAAGTGTAACTCTGCAGATGAGCAGGGGAGAAAAGAGGATCTCTACTTAGCACGCAGGGCACTACTGCACCAGAAGGGGATAACCAGTGTTGCAATTAGACATAAGGGAACCCATGGTGGGCAGCCTAAACCACCCCGATAGAGTCCAACAGTAATGGGGAAGCCACTAATTCAGGGACACAGCCAGGATCAAGGGTTAAATGTTTTAAATGTAACCAGTGGGGCCATGTAGCATACAAATGTCCAGTAAAGTGAGATGGGGAACAAAAGGTGAGAGAGCCAGCAACTGGAAATAACAGCATGCCAGTGGTAAGTTGTTTGGAGACATAAGGAGTACCAAACTATCATCAGAGTTTGTATCCTATCTTAGTGGATGGAAGGCAGGCCACAGCTAAGAGAGACACAGCTTCTGACATAACCATTGTGAACCCTGCAGTGGTTAAAGAGAAGCAGTACTTGCTTGGGCAGTCCACTCCAGTCAGAGCTTTAGGAGGGACCTCATTCCAAATACCTTTGGCCAGGATTCACCTTGAGTGGGAAGGTGGAAAAGCAAGCAAGCAGGTGGGTGTGTTTGAGGATATCCCTGCAGATGTCTTGATAGGGAATGATTTTGATAATGCAGTACCTTGTGTGCATACAGTTACACACAGTAAGGTTGGATACAAGCTTGTGGGTCTGGTAGCCTGGGGGAGACCCAGACAGACCCCACACCTGAAGCTGGGGCTGTTGATGTGGCTGTTTCAGGGAGGGAGCTATCCTGTAGCAGTGAGCCTGAAAGTGAGCCACAGCTGCTGGTAGGTACCAATGTTTCCGTGGACAGAGTGACTGCAAGGACAGAGGTGAGTGGTAGTACCCAGGCTGACAGTGAGGCACCATTGTCAGAAGATACCAGGCTTCCTGTGGAAAGGGAGCTGGGAAGGGTCACAAAAGTAGAGGTGAGACAAGTTCTAACCATAGCCCATGATATTTCTTTTGCAGGTCATATGGGTATAAAGAGTACCAAGAGACATATTATGCAGAACTTTTATTGGCCTGGAATTGCAAGGGATGTAATACGGTACTGCAACACCTGTGAGCAGTGCCAAAAGGTAGGCAATTCAAGAGAGAAGGTCAAAGCTCCTTTGACGCCTTTGCCTGTTATTGAAGAGCCATTTCAGAGGGTAGCTATGGATGTTGTGGGGCCTCTGAGTACCCCAAGTCACACAGGGAAGAAGTATATCCTGGTAGTAGTAGATTATGCTACTAGATACCCTGAGGCACTGGCTCTGTCCTTCATTGAGACAGAGAAGGTGGTAAATATTTTGTTATAGATTTTCAGCAGGGTAGATTTCCTGACAGAAATACTAACTGACAGAGGTGCTAATTTCATGTCAGACTGGCTGGCTTGTCTGTGGAAGTACTGTGGGGTGAAGCACCTAAAGACCACCCCTACCACCCCCAGACTAATGGGCTTCTGTAGAGATTAAACTCTACACTAAAGATCATGCTACAGGTATTTGCAGACCAGTTTAACAGAGAGAGTGGGGCAAATATTTGCCCCATCTGCTGTTTGCATACAGAAAGGTACCCCAGGAATCCACAGGGTTTTTCACCCTTTGAGTTGCTGTATGGGCATAGAGTGAGGGGGCCTTTAGATTTGATTTGTGATGAGTGGAGGGCAAGGGTGCCCGCAGGCAGGTGCAAGGGGGTGCACTTTCACCCCCCTGGAACCGGCTGGCTGAGAAATTAATTTTATTTTAATAAAAAAATAAACAAAATTATTTTTGTTTTTTTAAAGGGTGTTCCTCTTTAAGAATGCCCTTTGCATCCCGTACAGTCGCACACACAGACGCAACAGGTGTTTGCGACCTGCTTTTGTCTTCTGTGTTTTGTGAATGATCATTTGTCTTTGCTTTCGTGCGCCTTTCTGAGAACTTGAATTCCAGAGGATGTTTGAACTGCGGACGCACCGGACAAATGCAGAAGTGAGAGGTAGGTGCGTGTGTGTGTTTTAGTGTTTAAGAGATGTGTGTGTTTTAGTGTTTAAGAGATGTGTGTTTTAGTGTTTAAGAGGTGTGTGTGTATGTGTGTGTGTGTGTGTGTGTGTGTGTGTGTGTGTGTGTGTGTGTGTGTGTGTGTGTGTGTGTGTGTGTAAAAGAAATAGGTAGGTTTATGTATATATCGTAACTCGTAAGAAACAATGCTTGTATTTCACCTTTCAGTTCTGTAATTACTATAACTGTTTCTTAAATGATTTAAAATTGTTTAATATAATGCTCAAATAACATCTGATTATGACTTTTTCATGTATGTAACAATTGACCAGAAGAGAAAATGTTATGAGTTTTACCACAAAGGAAGTACATTTTGTTATACCTTGGCTTCACGGGTAATCAACTTGAGATGGTTTAATTAACATGCGGTATTGATGCAAGCTGGTTTGTTCCCATGAATCATTTTAATATGCATTTGTTCTACTATTAAGTGACAAACTGAGACATACCCTTTAATCGGAGGGAGGTGCGCATTTGCCACCTCTGTGATAAGTTGCATCCTCTTGTTAAAAGCACTTGCTTAGTTGCCTTCTGTTTTGCTTAATCTCTGTTCTAGTGTAATCAAAGGAGGATTTACTTACTATCCTACGTAATAGATGCTATGTGAATTAATGGCTTACTTAATCTAACAGCTATACAACTACAGCATGGCATGCTAAGTGGGTAGCCTCCATGGGATGATTAACTGACTGGTTAAAGACAGTCTGGTCAAGGGTGCTTATCATACTTCTCAAGGCAAACCGTGTCACTAAAGATCTCAAGACAGGTATCAGATCCAGCAAGTTGATTTGAGACAGTTTAACTCCTAAGCAGAGCCTTTTCACAGTAACCAGTTAATGTTTACAAAAGAATGTAGCTCAAATTAGTTAAATCTTTACAAAGCCTCAATTTTAAATAAGGTGATCTTATAATGGGGAGATATTCATTGCCTAATAGAACCAGTAGATTCTAGTTCCTTTTATTCCACTAGAATTTTAATTAATAAATTAATTAATTTTCAGATTATTGTTTAATTCATGTTCACGGGGGTGGGGGTAGATGGAGTCTTTATTACCATTTGGCGACAGAAAGGCTTAGAAACTTATCCTGAACAGTGCATCAACATATTGCAGGATGCACAGACACATGCAATTTCATATCGCATACATATCTAGGGACAGTTTAGAGGATTGCCAGTTCACATATGATATGTATTTGTGATGTGGAAGAAAAAAATGCAAGTACCAATGAAAAAAAATGAATGGGAGCTGGTAGGATGTGCAGATTCCACACAGAAGGCAAGCAGTTTAAGAGCTAAACTGGAGAACCAGGTACTGTCAGGCAGTAATGTTAACTGCTGTGCAACTGTTCCACCCGCTACAGCATAATCAGTCAATCAATATCAGACTGATTTAGCATATAGATATGGGCTAAAAGATGCTGCTTTAGAATGCTGCCTAGAGAAACATTACAAAAAATTAATATACACCATTTATCCCTGCACTCATGATGCACCCAAACATTCCGGGTGTCTAAACATGCTACTGTTGGGGTCTTACAAACTAGAGAGAAAAGTATTACAACAAAAAATCTCACCTTTTCTCTTAAATCTTATTGATCCCACCTGAGAGACAGCATTCAGATGAATTGCCAACAATTCCATAGCTGAATTAATACAGCATCAGAACTGCAAGTCAGCACTTAATAATACATGGCACTTTAGGTTTTGACAAAATGAATCATGACAACATGCAATGTTCACTATTTCTTAACTTCAGTAAATTGTTTTCTCTGAAAGTCGTCAGCATGAACCTTTCTAGAATCGGGATGTTAACAGTGGCAAGGCTTTCAAAGCTCCAGGGCACCTCCACATGCCCTAACTGCCAGGATCTTGATCAATGCCAAATAAAAAGACAGTTAAGGTGCCAAAAGTTTCAGAGCTTTCCTGCAGCTGAGGTGTGCTCCCTCTGAAAATTTGTGGAACTGATTGCCAACTAGTGATCCATCAAGGCTGAGTAGAAAGGTACCCTGGTCTGGATAACCTTCCACATATTAATCTTTCTGAAGAAAACATGTGTTTCTTTAAGCAAATTTAATATACTTATGGTAGAAAAATGTATTTCAAGGACTAGCATGCCTTGTAGGAGAGTTTAACTTTATAAATGCTTGAATTAGAAAACTTAGTTTTTACTTTTTTCTTTTTTTAGGGATTCTTACTGAATTTTTTACCTCAGTATCAGTACTTTTCCTGTCAAGAGCGTTTCTGACTCTCTCTCAGGCTCTGCTACCTGTCTGTCAACTTCCTTTTTGTTTAGACCATGGAGCAGCTATGAGTCCCCTTAGCTCTTCCTTCCCAGGTTCACAGGAGGAAAATTGCTATGGCATTTTTGGGTGTCAGGCTGACTCCTTTACTACAGCTGATGGATGACGACCCTGCTGTGGCCCGACTTGGTACCTCGGAACACTCATCAGTGTCTCTTGGTTGCTTTGGTGTAGCTCCTTGTGAAGCCTCTAAGGACCTGGAGTGAGACATGTCTTCTTTGGTTTTATGGTTGTCGTCTCCAGGCAAGGGAGAACCACTCTTTTCAGTCTCTGAGGAAGGAGTGGGTGAAGGTTTACTGCACATCTGGTGAGGATGCCTGATACCTGGGATAGTGCCCCTGCCATGAGATGGTCTTTTCCCAGAGAGTTTCCCATGAAGGGAAACCAATAAGCACACCAGTGACTACGTGAAGCCCACCAAAGACTTAAAACTGAAAAGGCTCACTGGTAGAGTGGTATCCAAGAATAAAACGGCCCAAGTCATGAAGGGAAACCAAATGTTACTTCTCCTGTTCTATTATCATGGACAAGGAGGACTTGCTGTGATTTGCTAATGAATTAATTTCTGTTTTTAATATTTCAAAACCTGTTTCTTTACTCACTCCAAAAAGAAAAACATTTCCTTCTCATTCTGACATTGACTCTCAGTGAAAAGAACAGGGAATGGAGGGGGGGTGTTTTACTTCAGTGATTCCTCATAATCAGAATCGTCAGCTTCTGGAGAAAAGAGTTGCTTCAGATTTCCCTCCAGAAGACCTATTTTTATGACATTTTAGCTAAAATGAATGAGGTATTTCAGTGGGAGCATAATTAAATCCATACTTAACAGTAAAAGTGTTATGATTTGTTGCAATTGGGTTTTCCACAGCTTGCAGCTTTCCCTCTGCTTTATCTGTCTTTGCAGCATGTCTGATGGGAAATGTCATGCTCCTAAAACCTGTGCTTTATGTGGATTGTCCTTTACCTTATACACAGGGAAGGTGATGGGACAATAGGACAGAGCTTGTGTCGTGAAGAGAATTGCTGACACTAGAACATATTTATTTTCTGACTAGCTCTTTTTACTAGTAAGGAGAGCTAATTGGGAGAGATGTCCGCCCCTCTTAGAATCATTTAAAGTGCATCATCTTGCAGCACGAAACTTGAAAAGTGCGGTCCTCTAGCTGCCTGAATCCCTCCCAGTCCCAAAGCAATGTTAGAGTGATTCTGAATGGGCACTAGAAAGGTTATCTTTCTCATTTGTCACCTGTGACATCGCTAATGGCTGTTAATAGTGACTGATAAAAATGAACATTTTTTCTTATGTAAATTTATTGTAACACTTTCAATGTCTAGGAGAGCATCTCTCCACCACCTCTTATGAAATACAGCCTGGTAATTTAGCTTCTGGCAGTTTATCTGGTGCATCGCTTTCAACAGTTCTATATTTTTGTCATGCTCCTCGTAAAAAAAAAAAAAAATATATATATTTTTGGTAAATTACTGAAGATTGCCGCCAGTGAAGCCAGACAATACATTTCCATACATAATCTTCAAAGTGCAGGTTGATGTAAAACCTGTTGTTCTGTTAACTTTCTAAGTGAATTAAAAGTAGTAATTAAAAATTGTCCTGTATATTGAGCCTTTGTCCTATTCTTGGGCTAAAGAATTTGAGTGGTATTAAAGGCATGGGGCAAAATAATGCTGCAGAAAATGAGTCATCAAAACTGCTCGTCTGCTTAATTGATATTAACGTGACAAAATTAGTAAATGCAACCAGAAAAATACACACTCAGTAATTATTAGTCATTATAGGCTGAGACTTCTTGAGTAATGTGTGCGTCCTGATAGTGGTGTTACCTGATGTGTGAAAGAATATCACTTGACTCCAAAGCTTCATTTACAACTGATCCATTTACCCTGTAATCTACTTCTGCTTTAACTAAATTGTTTACACGTACTGACAAAAAATGCAGTTTGGGGCCAAGAACGGTATAGCTACTCTGCACCTACAATTGTCTTCCCTCATTGCATCAACATCTGTCAGCTTGCCCAAAGCTTGTGCTCTGATTCTCTCCTGCCAGATAAACTAAATCTGCTCCATGATTTGCAATGTCAGTGTGTCTGCTGATAGCACAACACCTTGTGGGGGTAGACTGTGTGGAGTGTATGCAATGCAGCAAATGGCTCAGGTTTGTGCTTGTGCTTCTGCTGACTCATGCACCTGAACAGGAGCCATCAGAGCATGAGTGTAGGAGTGCACTCATGCTATAAATGAGTGTAGGACTGCACTCATGCTATAAACATGTTATAATAGGGTACAGTAGACCCCGATATAACATGAATGCACATGTCAGCTGCCAGTAGAGCACACCTGATTTGCAATTATCCAGATTTTTGCCTCATATTTTTGTTTTGTTTCTCAAAAAATTGTGTTTTTCTGGCAAATCATTGAGGACTGAAGTCAGAAAATAATGGCAGACATTTGAGCTTTAGACTTCATATCCTTCAGAAAATGCATACTAATGCAAAATGTGTTGTTCTAGCCACTTTCTAAGGAGGTAGGGGATATATGTGTGCATACCTTTCAACTGTACAGATTTTCACAGAATGTCCTGCTTTTTGCCTTAAGTTTTTGGTCTGTTCTTCATAAAAATTCTGTTTTTTTTTTGAAAAGTCACTTAGTTTCAGACATAATATCCTTCAGAAAATGTATTGTAATACAAATCCTATTGCTGTACCAACTTTCTAAATGTGTCCCCAGTTTTAGGTCTTTGTCCCCAACATTATAACAGACTTTGTTCAGATTTCTTGTGCTAAGACATTGAGAGGGTGTGTGTGTGTGTGTGTGTGTGTGTGTGTGTGTGTGTGTGTGTGTGTGTGTGTGTGTAAGAGAGAGGTAGCATACCCTTCAGCTGTCAAGGTTTTTGCAGAATGTCCAGATTTTTGCCCCATATTCCTCCTAAAAAGGATTGAAGTTGCTAACTAATGATAGACATTTCAGTTTTAGACATTATATCCTTTAGAAAAATGCATACTATCACAAATCCTGTTATTCTAGCAATTTTCTAAGTTCATGAGAACAATATTTATAATCTGTCCCTATTTATTTTAGGCTTTGTCCAGATTTCTTGCACTAGGAGGATGAGATGTGTGTGTGTGAGAGAGAGTGAAATGCAGAGTTAGCAGGTGGAATTTATTTTCAAGTGCGTTTTCAAGGAAATGTGAGCTTCAAGGGAAGAGACGTTTACTGCTGCTTATGCTAGGTTTGCTTAAAATGTGCAACTGTTTTGTTTAGTAAATGGTAGCACTGTTGTGGTATAGAGGTTTAAAGCAGTGTTAGTAGCACAGCAGGTAGAAAACGTGCATCTTGATGCAGAGAGCTGTAGGTTCTACTCCCACAGCATGTAGTCTTGTATTTAAAGGGGGTGGGTGCTGCAGTCCTGAGTATGCCCTCCTTTGGATGAGATGCCTAGTAACTATGAACCTGTTTTCAGCTTGCCACCCATTCCCTATTGCAATATACCAGCTTACCATTTCTTTTAATGTAACATAGGCAATTTATTCTTCAAGGGCAACAGGCACTGAATTTGTAAATGAAACACTAAAATATAAAGTTTTCTAGCAACAACCTCTTCATTGGTTTCAGATCTCTTTAATGTGGAATTATTCAGATGACTTTTACTTCTGCAGAGATTCTGCATATTGATTGATATTGCTGGATTGCATGACAGAAGTTTGAGTGGCCCTTTATGGTTGAAGTGTTCTGAATTGGGCAGTTTGTCATTATTGGTTCATATGATTTGTTTCATTGCTTAAAGGAAAACTGTTCAAAACTATAAATTTAAAACACACTCTAACAAGTGGCGCTGTATTATACAAGGGATATAATTCAATTATTATATAGTATAATTAATACAATCAGGAAGGTGAATCAAAGAACTTTTGCATGGTTCTAAAAATGTGTGCAAGGAGCCTATGATTTGAAAACAGCCCAAAGTTAAACTTACCCTGCCACTGGGCAGATGCATTTTCTTTGAATGTGGGTTTCAATGCTGTTTCAGTGAATGTGGGTTTCAAAGGTAGAGAAGTTTTAATGCTAAGCCTGTTTTCATTGTAAGACTATTGCTTTGTTTAGGTTTAGTAAATGTCTATCAGTGTTTGTGCTATAATATTTGAAATAAAAGTTGCAAATTAAATCCAAATATCTGTAATCACTGTAGAAGTAAAGCATAAAACAGTATGCACACTGAGAGATTTGAACAGTGTCTATGGCAAATGGGGAGAAATAGCCAAGTAATGGGACACTGGAATGGCTGTGTGGGCGGGACTGTGTGGGCGGGGCTCTGGGTCTGCACCCCCCTGCAAAAAATCCTGCGGGCTCCCTTGGTGGAGGGTAAGTGTGAATCCTGCAAGGACTCTGTTGTAGCATATGTCCTAAATCTCAGGACAAGGCTTAAGGAGCTCATGGGCTTGGTCCAGGAGAACCTGGCAGGTCCCAAACAGCAGAAAAAGGTCTGGTATGACAGAAATTATTGAACCTGAGAGTATGCCATGGGACAACAGGTTATGGTGCTCATTCCTGTCAGACACAATAAGCTGCAGGCAGCTTGGGAGGGACCTTTCAAAGTAGTAAGGAAGGTCGGTGATGTTATTTGCATGGTAAACCTCCTAGGCAGGAGCACAAATTGTACCATGTTAACATGATGAAGCCTTACCATGATGGGGAGGCCCTGGCTGAATATTTGCACTGGATGATAGGTCGGTGCTCCATACCATGGATTGGGGGGGCTGTACTCAGCCAGGATTCCTCAGAAGGAGAAGAGCATCCAGTTGTATGTCTCAGCCATAGATTCCAATCCAGGGAGGAATGTTATGCAGCTGTAGAAAATTAATGTCTAGCTATAGTATGGGCACTACAGAAACTTTGGCCCTATCTATATGGAAGGAAATTCACTGTGGTTACAGATCACAATCCCTTAACATGGCTAAATTGTGCCAGCCAGCAGAATGCCAAGTTATTAAGGTGAAGCCATAGAGTTGCAGGTAGATGACATGACAGTGCAGCACCATAGTTGGGTCAGCAATGCCAGTGTAGATGGGCTGTCAAGAAAGGGTATAGGTTAATGTGTTCCTAGACAGACCCATTGCAATGTTTTTCCAGGGTCAGTTGAAAAAGTAACTTGAGTCTTCAAAGGGGGGAGAGAGGTGGTGATATGAGGTAGTGCCTTCTGTGGCAGGCAGAGTAGGGCAGTGCATGTGTAACATATGCCAGCATAACTAGCTGAAGTTTTATAAAGAAATTTATGTCATTTGACTATCCCACTGATTTGTACAGATCCTTGTGTTATGAATGCATTTGTAAAGTTGCTCATGTTAAAAATGCATCAACAGTGGGTTCTGCTGGACAAAAAAAGAGATATACATGTATGTCAGACAATATTATTATTATAATTGATTAAATAAATATGTTTTAACAGAGAATTCTGGAAGGGAAGAGGTTAATCTCAGTCCAGCTAATTTTGAAAAATAGGTTGAAAATTAAATGGGTTGGTTTAGGACATAAAGGTTTTACCTTACAGGTCTGATTGCAGCCAGAGACAAAAATGTCTGGGAAAACCAGGACTAGGAATCTTACTGTATTGTTATTAGGAGTGAACTAATTGCTATCTGTAAGAGTAGAAGTTTTTGAAATTGTTTTATAGCTTTCAAATGCTGCAACAGATCTTAGCAAAACTCTGGCAGTGTATTGTACTAGAGTCAGGTGATCAGATGTGATGTCATTCTATAACCAGCACTGAAATGATTTGTTAGATATTAGTGAGAGATATAACGGAACTTTCGCAGTAGTACTTTGCTTTTTGAAACCTGACAGGAAAGATCTCTCACAGATATCTCACACAACCACACACCTCATCTTGCTTGCTGTAGTAAATAACTCAACAATCATTATCTTGCCTTGCTATAGTAAGTAACTTAACTAGGGAACAGTAATTTTTTATTCAGTCTGGAAAATATAGTGAGAGTAGTTAAGTATTGTTTTTCTGCATCTGTCTGAATCTATCCAACTGTGTTATTTTTTATATCTCCTATGACTGAAACTGTGGTTTTTATTGTAACTAGATACTCCGCATTCTCATGTTTTCTGTTTTGTTATTTATTATTAAATATTTCCATACCTTTCATCATGGCTGGTCTTTTAGAGAATACTTTTAACATATTAAGAGTGCTTATGCTTATTTTAGTGGCACTGTGGCCTCTCCTGAAAGCCTTGCTGCATTGGTCAAACTCTACCATTTGTATTAGCATTAATTTTACTCAGTATAATTGGGTACCTTGTAAGAGCTGACTGGTGGCAGCGTAATTTCCTTATAGTCTGGGAACAGGGGGCACAGCTGATAAATCTGTGCCAGCCTTTCCCGTGTGTGTGTGTGTGTGTGTGTGTGTGTGTGTGTGTGTGTGTGTGTCTGTGTGTGTGAAAATCAAATATCCAAATGTGTGTGTTAGCTACTTGGAACAGGGACAGAGCTCCATAGTGATCAGTGTGGAGTCTTGTTTGGGGCCTAGAGAGAGAGAGTCCAGCCGCAAGTCTGGAGTGTGCTCTCTGTGTGCTTTTAAGAGAAATTGTGCTTGGTGCAGAGACCTGCATTTGAAAATACGGTGTGTATCCATTTTTGTTCCTAGTGGCCATCCCTTACCGATGTCACTGATGAGGATTGAGGCTCTTTGATTTCTGGCCCAGAGTAGGGACTGTCATGCAACCTACTATGTGTAATAAGTGGAGTCACCTCCACCCAAATATCTGAAATGTCTAGATGCAGTTACATATCTTGGCAGAGGTATTGCCATCCATTCTTATCAAAAAGAAGGTGCAACTCCCCTTTCCAAAATTAATCAGCACTTTTATGCACTTAACTTTGAAAATAACTTCTTAACTACCTTAGAAAGTGTACTGCTAACTAAATGATGATTCAAGATCTTCTCTGTTCTAGTCTTAGTCATGAACATAATCTATCTCATATGTTGCTGCTCTGGGGGAACTAGACTCTATTTTTGCTCCCTCATTTCAGCAACCAGATTATGAGATGGCATTGATGACAATATCCCCTTCTAAGGTTAAACTTTACCTTGAACTGATCCAAGATCAGGATATTTTCTACATCTACAAGTCATTCCCAAAATTTTAACAAGGGGTAATCCTCAATCATTGTCTTAAATGTTCATCTCCTTGGTATGTCTCTTCATAGAAAACTGTTCCTCTTCCCAGTCTAAAGTGTTCAACTTGGCAATTGCCCATAGAACACGTATCTGCACTGTTACAAGAATAGGGGAGACCTACAAATGGTGCCCTCACTAGTTCCAAAAAGGCAACTTTACTATCACCACATCATGAGTACTTAACTAATGCAAAAGCTCCTTGAAATGAGAATTATGAGTATCCAGTAGGCAAAGTAAAACCAGCCTCAATTGAGCAATCTGGAAATAAAGTTTTAAATAAGGCAGAACTGAGCAATGAACAGTGCTACTGTTTTTTTCTCATCTGCCTATCTCAGTGCTAAGATTATATTTTTTGGTGCCTAAAAGTCAGATAGGTGAGTAAAGGGAATCACTTGGAAAGCAAAAAGTCCCAAGGAAAGGATAAACATCTATCATCATCAACCTCCTTTCCCCATTTTTCTAAATGGGGTCTTGTAGAAAATTGACTACATTATGTTACCATCATCTCTCAGTTTATTGACACTCTTCTACCTTCTTGGACAGCCATGCGTGACTGTTGCAGGCCTTCTCTCACATAATCCATCAACCTGTCTGCTGGATGTCCTTGTTTCTTCTTGTCTTCTTCCTGTCTGTCCCAGATCTTTTTCACTAGATTGTCTTCTGCTTTCCTGTACTTATGCCCAAACCACTGTAATCTGTTCTCTTTGACTTTCTCTTCAACTGGAGCTACTTGGACTTCTGCTTTTATGTCCTCATTTCTTTGTTTGTCCCACAGTGTGCATTTTACCTACTGTCTCAGCCACTTTATCCCCATCACCACCAGCTTCCTCAGCTACTTTTCCTTCACTGCTTAGGTTTCTGCACCAAACAGTAGTACTGGTCACACCACTGTTTTGTACATGTCACCTTACTTTTTAGCTTCTTCTGATTCCTCCCATTTGCTGCCATAGCTACTATCTTATCTGTGCTCAGTTTCATCCCATTTGCCTTCAGTTTTGTATTCTATTCCCCTATCTCATCTGCTGACGTTCTTGTTCAGAGCCTGCATGCAACGCCACATTGTCTGCATATAGCAGCTTTGTTAATCTGTCTCTGTCAACCTGTTTGCTAATGTTGTTCATCACCAGTAAGAACAGCAGTGGACTCAGAGCTGAATCCTGCTGCACACCCACTCCCACTGGGTACCCCTCTATGAGTCTGAACAGTGTTCATACTTGTGTTATTGGGTCCTTGTACATAGCCTGTACTAATTCTACCAATGTTCCTGGGGCTTCAAACCTTCACAGGGCTGCCTAAATCTTGAAACCTTGTCATATGCTTTCTGTAAGTCTAGGAATGTTCACTTGAACTCTTTCCTCATCTCTAGCTTCTTCTCAACTATCTGTCTCACTGCAACTATTGGGTTGGTTGTGCTGCAGCCTGATCTGAATCTGAACTGCTCATCTCGCATCTTACATTCTACTACTCTATGTATTTATTTATTAACCACCCTGTCCAGAAGTTTCATACAATGTGACAGGAGTATGATACCGATAGACTGACTACAATTGTGAATGTCCCCTTTGGTATGCTTGCTCTCCAGTTATCCAATATGCACCTATCTCTCCGTACTGCTATGAATACCATCAGGAACCATTTCTCTCCTAACTCACCTAACATCTTGATCATATCTGCTGTGACTTCATCTGAACCTGGTGCTTTCCCTGAGTGTATTCTGTTCAGAAGCTCCAGAAGCAAGGTGCTCCAGTTTAGAAGGTTTGTCTTACACTTTGTGAGAACTTTGCCATATGTAGTATCTACTATTTTTAGAAGAGATAAGGTCAACCAAATTCTTAAATACCTTGACTTAGATTCCCACAGGTATGTCTTATATGAAGATGAGGTCATACTTCAGGGGCGGGACCATAGTTTTTGATTGATTAGCCAGATAACCTGACAAATTCCAGAACATATTCGGCATGTCAGACAATTTCACCAGGTCAGTCTCAGGTTATATCAGATATATCAACAGGCCATCTGCACAACACAAGACCTTCATATCTTTCCTTGTGAACCTATAACTTCAAATATCTAACATCAATATTTTTGTTAGTGGCCCTATGTAGATAACAAATAAAATCAGGAAAATTGAGCACCCCTGATTTGCTTCATCACTAACTGAAATGTAGCAGAGAGTATAACTAAGATCTTCACTGTAACAGATGAACTCATATAAAGGTTCTCTCATGTATCCACATACTGCCTTGGGAACGTGACAGCTTCTAAAGTCAAGAAAAGAAAGGTCCTATTCAGCTGATCAAATCTTAAGATAATTAGGGTATTATCAGTGGTAGTTGCATGTGTATTGAAGTCTAAGCCAGAGAGATCAGCACTGATCACCCACAATAATTAAGGAACTACTATGTCTGCCTGTATAGTCATAGTTAGTCCATAGTCATGTTTTAAAATGGAGGTGTTTCTATAACAAGATAGCATAGTGTCTTTTCCATCTTTACAAATTATAAACACTTCTTATAGGTTCTTAGGTTTTTACTAGGCTAATGACCATTAGGGCACTTTCAGGCCTAGCTGCCCACTCCAAACCATTTGGGTCCCGAGTATAATGGTCATCTATATGGGGCAGAACATGTTAGCAGGGAAATAACTAAGGATTTGTGGGGGGAGGGGGGTTGTTAATATAATATTTTTCTTATAGGATCATAGGATCACAGGAAGCTATTAGACTATTGGTCCTGAGGCCCTTACAAGCCTAGCCAAGAATTTAGCCCTCGTTCTGACAAGTCAGCACCCAATACCCCTGTCCAGCAGGGAGACAGGTGGAATCCCAGGGGTGTATTTTCTGTTTCCCATCCTGTTATCCAGGTTGCACTTAAAAATGGTTAATGAGGTACTCTACTTGATGTGGGAGGGAGTCTGTTCCACAGAAGGGGTCATCTCCGGGACACAAATCTGTCCTGCCAACAAGTCCTATTGATGTCACAGACCAAGTTGAGGTCGCGCGTGCAGGTTACTTGAGTGGAGCTTGACTTGTGGGTATGCAGCAGTCCCATCAAGGCTGGGACTGAGATTGCTTTGCATGCCAGACAGAGGTCACATCTGAGGAGTCTGTAGGAGACTGAACAAGGAGACAGGGTTTTTAGCCTATCTGTGTAGGGTAGACGTTTGAGGCCCTGGATCCTCCTAGTGAGGAACCTGTATGGTCCCTTCAGCTGCTGCATATGCTTTGTGAGTTACATGCCAAAAGGGGCATTGTACTCAATAATGGGTCTTATAAGGGAAGAATACAGGGATGTTATGACCATCTTGTCCATGGATGAGATACCCTTACTAATGAGGTGGGCCATGTAGAAAGCTTTCCATACAACAGAGGCAATATGGTGGTCAAAAGTCAGTTTGCTATCAACCTGGGTGCCCAAATCCCTCATGACTGATTGCATGCTTAGGACATTGTTATTAATGTGGTAATTTGTGGGTATGTCACTCTCCCCAAAGGGGATGATGATGCATTTTTTGGCATTCAGTTTGAGGCCATGTCTCTGGCACCATTCATATGTTTGGGTGAGACCCTCTTGGAGGATGTCCACATCATTAGAGGAACATATGACAGCACCCAGCTTGCAGTCATCTGCAAACTTGGTCAGCCATAGCCCACTGATTTTGGTCTGCACCTCAGAAAAGTATATCTCAAACAACAAAGGCCCCAAGACCGATCCCTGGGAAACACCACTCATTACGGGTTGACTGCTTGAGGTGGCTTCCCCTATTTTGACTAGATGGGTTCTATCAGTGAGCCAGTTTGTTACCCATCTGCTAACATATGGATTGATGAATAGTTGAGAGAGTTTATCTATTATACCTGAGGGGAACAATATTTAGGACTTTAGCCAGGTCAAGGTAAGCGGTGTGCACCATTTTCCCTTCATCCATGGCTTTCGTGACTATCTGAAAGAAGTTGACCAAATTTAACAGGCATGACCTCTCCTTGACAAAATCAAACTGTGTGGGATCAAGTGTTTGGAAGTTGCCAATGTCCTTGTTAATGAGGTCCATGATAATCTGCTCCATGGCCTTGCAGATCAGGCTAGTTAGGCTGATGGGTCTATAATTTTCTGGATCAGTGGATGCTCCATCTTTGTGCAAAGGGATGACAGTGGCTGTCCTCTACTAGGCTGGGATGGTCAGTACTCAGGCTTTGGTTGAATAGGGTGCATAATGGTGCTGCAAGTTCCTGTCTGAGTTCATATAGGATGCAGCAAGGGATGTTATCTGGTCCCATGGAGGCTGTATTTTTTGCCTTTGAGAGGGCAGTAATGACTTGCACCCTAGAAATAAGGGGAGGGGGCAGGTGTTGTGTATATCCTGATTTACTGATGGGGGGGGGGGGGTAAAAATTTCAATGAACCTGTCTGTCAGCAGGTTGGCTATATCTATGGCATTTGTGCATGTGGTGTCCTGGATCACCAGTTCTGAGCAGATCTGGGTGCGTCCCTTAAGATTGCAATCATATGTGAAGAAAGCCTTGTGATTGTCTTTAGTAGATATAGCCAGTTTGGACTCAAAGTTAGCTTTGGAGGACTTCACTAGTGCTCTTATTTGCTTGTTCAGACCGAGGAGAGATTGCTTCCAATTAGGCACCTGCTCCTTCTTGTTCCTGGACAGCAGTTTTTTTCCCTTTATTATAGTTCATTTATTGCAGATGTCCACCAGACAGGTTTACTCTTCCTTGAGGAGGAGGATTTTGTCCTGTCGGGTATTTCTGATTCCATGCATCTATATAAGTGCTTGTATAGTACATTAGTGTAGGTTTGGACATATGTATTGAAGGCCTTTGTCCATAAGGGACATGGGGTCAGCATTTGGGTTTTTGACGTCCTTCTTCCTTCCATGAATCAAGTATAACACAGTAACATGGGGTTAGCTTTTCTGCACAAAAGCATACCACCAATGGAGTTCTCCAAGGTTCTGTCTCAAGACCTCTACTGTTTGTTTGCTAATCATTGCAAATTAGCTTCCATTATATGCACTCTTACAGACACAAACATTTATCAATAAGGGCTTGAGTGGACTAAGCTGACTGTGGGCTTAAGCTTAATGCAACAATTAGGGTGTGGTTTTATTTGTTAAGCAATCATTCCTGACTTCATATGTGAAAAACTGAGGGGCTGTCAGCCCAGCCAGATAGAATTTTATAGATAATTCTTTATCATTGTAAACATTAATATAATCCACCGGCTTGTTTTACAAATGTAAAGAGAACTATATGTTATGATTAAACTATATGTTGAACTAGCTTCAAAAATGTAACCACAGTGCACCCTGCTGCAAGAAAGCTTTAAGTAAAGAATTTTGCAACTGTGTTTGATCTTAAGCTGGAGACAGGATGTTTGGGCTAGGAAATGCTTTCTATTGTTTTGAGACAAATATAATTACTAGATTTTACATGTAAAGTGTCCTTTATTGCTGTGGCTTCCTGGCAAGTGCAAGATTACAAATATATGTTAAATTTTGAGTTCTGTGAGCCTGGAAAACTTCAGCAGAAGTGTCAAGAATGATGTAATCTGAAATGACTCAGCAGTAAGGTGTATTATCAATTTAAGGGCTATCTCAGAAAGAAAGCACAGCATTTTGTATCTTGTCTTGGATCTAGTAAGAACATCCACTCACCAGCACTTGCTTGCTCTGTATGTAAGTAGAATTTAGAACAGTGATTTCTCTTAGAGATAGAAATAGCCAGATTAGTCTAGCCGTTTTCTATATTTATGTCAGCTTGTCCTACAATATTGTTTTAAAGTATTTCCTGTGATTTCTGAACTCTGTAATGTCATTGTGTTGAAGTAATAAGTATTGTCTTGTGTTTTTATTATTTGTTATTAAATATTTCAAACCTTTCAGCTGTGGCTGTTTTGTGTAGAGATAATTTAAGTTCTAGAGTACCTGCATGTATTTGGTGATCCTGTATAAGCAACGCCAATAGCCTTAAAAGATCTGGTCACACTTGCTATTTGGATAGTAATAATATTACACAGTAAAACTGGACACCGTTTGGTAAGAGCCTTCATAGTAGCTGATAGTAGTGGTTGATGGCAGTCAGTACTACCTTATAGTCTGGGCAGAAAGGGGGCATAGCTGGAGAACCTGTGCCAGCCTTCCCCAGGAGTGTCTGCGTGCTTGTATATAATTCATATCTCAAAGTGTGTGTGTCAGCTACTTGGGCAGGGACATGATGCACTGGTTCAACAGAGAGGGTGCTGGAGGTTTTGGCTTGACCACTAGGCTGAGATCTGAACCCTATAGCTGTGCCAGTGGGGAGTCTTATTGGGGATCTGGAGAAAGGGAGAAACCGGCCCCAGACTGACTGTGATCTCTGTGTGCTCTTAAGGGAAATTTTACTTGAATGTATGTGTATTTGTTATCCTCCCAATGTGGATGCCCCTCACTGGTGTTAGTGGTGAGGATGAGGCTACTTGATTACTGGGCCAGTGGATGGGCGTCACATTATCCCATATTAAAGACACCCTCCCACCCTTAAAATCAACCCACTCATCATGGATCTGAGCAGTTTCATCAGCAATGAACTATCTTCTGAACATGATATATCATTTACAGTCACAAAATCATTATACCTAACACTGTTATTTTCCAAAGGCATATCTTCCTGGAGTAAGAAAGTAATAATCACTCTTTATATTTCCCTTATCTGACCCAGCATGGAATACAGTGTCCTGTTCAGCATGTACCTCTTTAAGCACCTTATTCAGCTTGAAAACTCATTAAGTTTTGCCTATAATTTAAATACCCTGTCACTGTATTGTTTCTCATATAGCGTCCATCATGGTGATCTGTGTCAATCTGGAGTATGACAGATCCCATTCTGCTTGATCTTCTATACCTACACAAAACAAGCAGCACCATGAACACATGCACCAAATACCTTAACCCTCCCTGGCACATAAATAGAACATGCTTGTGCAACAGATTCCTAACCCAAGGAATCTCATTCTTACAGAATAAACTTCCTTTTTATATCAAGCAATGCAGCACATTGGCAGTATTCAAAACTACTCTGGATAATTGGATGGGCAATTGTAAATTCAACCCTGGGGTATGTAGCATGGTAATCCTTGGATGGAGAGCATACTTCACACAATTACTTCTGGGCTTAGCTGGTTGCATTTCTTGATGGTCTTTTGAACCACATGGATAGTATATAACTATGAACCTAAAAACATTGTTCACTCAGGTAACAACTGTTCTTTAAACAGACTGCAGAGACAAAGGGTCTGTCTGTCTAGTCCAAGGGTTTTCTCCTTAAATAATATCACTATTTCTGAACAGAAAGTTTTAAGCAAATAGTGACCAGGCTTTTAAATGTTATGTGGTCAAATGACAGACAGCAACAGCAGTCCCAGAAATGATTTGCTGCATCACAGCACATCACAACGCACACGGATATTCTGATTTGAATTCAAAAAGAGGTGCGTTGTTAAGCACGTCTTTGCAAAATTGAAGTGAAATGGGTACAGGAGATAAATCTATGGATATAATGCCAACTGAACATTTTGCACTGCATCATGTGATCTGCAGATTGACTGAGGAATGCAAGCCAAAATGTGAATACATGCTGAAGGAAAGAACAAAACCATCATACAGAACATACTAATGAATAACCCCAAATTGCACTGAAAATGACACTGCAAAACTGTGCTAGACAACAACAATGTATGCTTACTCTGATAAAATAATTATGATTGGCAGATAATGACCCACCTAGTCTGCTTTCCATTCCACATCAACAGGAAAAGGCTGTCCTCATATTCTAACTCGTGTTCAGATTTCTTTTCTTACTCTGTAAGGCAGCCCTGTGTCTGTCCCAAGCAGCCTTGTATTTTTTCACTGTTGATGAATCCAATAACATTAATAATAGGTTTTTGTACCTGCACATCAGGGTTTTAACTGAAACAGAATTATGTGTTTTTTGTTTCCTGAGCATCTCGTTTATTAACATTAGTCTTAAAAATATGTCAACTTAATAATCTGTCAGTATCGTACAGTTACAACCCACAGATACTCCCCAGAGTATTCTGCCCTCTCCATCTTCATTTGCCCCATTCTTTCTGTGTCCCATGACACATTATGCACACCATCAGCCAGTTAGAAGTAGTGGTTACTTTCTGTATTTTAAAGTATCTCTGCGTCTCTCTGTGGCTGGGATTCATACAGTTGCTCTTTAGGGTGGTGACCAGCTTGCTCTGCATAATGACGGTACAGTGTTGGGCATAACAGACATAAATAACAAAGCAGGAACATATTCCATGAGTAGGCAGGTGGATACAGTTCTGGGAGGTATATGAGGAAAGATGGGAATGATGCAAATGAATCGCAATGACGTAGTTGATAGCATAGAAAGAAGGGCAAAGCAACACTATAGTGCTGCCTTTCATGAGCCTTGTGAGAATGCATATGAATCATACAGACAATAGTGTGAGAAGGCACTTTGTGTGGCAAGCTGGAGAAGAACAAAACCTAACAGGTGATAAAAAGTACCCAACTACTGCCCAGTCATTGAGACATCCTATTGATTCAATAAAAGGTATGTAATGGGCAGTATAGAAAAAAACGATAAAAAGAGATAGAAGTAGAATAACATGTGGGGCAAACACATAAGGAAAAGCAGGTGGGGGTAGGGTATGGGGCAGGTAGTGCACTAGCTGCTGACTGAGGGCACATTTTTTGTGTGAGAAGTCCCCCCATTTTTTCATATAGAAAGAATGGAAGTGAAGAGGGGTGAAAGTGATGAAGTGCAGGAAAGTAAGGAGTGGTCAGACAGGAGAGGCACCCAAACACACATAATGCACAGATGTATACAACTAACAGGGGCACAGGGAATATGCACAAAGAGAAACAGATGGTAGACAAATTGTTAGGGGGGGTAGGGTAGGGGACAGGTAGTGCATTAGCTGCTGACTATCCCAAATAGAAGTTACTAGGACATAGTAGGTGGAGTTCCTGAATCTCACTTACCAGTGACATGGGCTACACAAACGTCTACTGCCCAGGCCATCCCTTGCAGGAGATTCTGATATTCAGTGACTCAACATGATAACACTCAATCAAGAGCCAACGCAGCTGCTCACTGCAGCTCTGGTTGTCTCAAGGCAAGTGGCAAGAGGAGGGCTATCTGCCTATGAGGGGTCAGAACTCCCCCTGGTGAATTACTTCCACCCCCTCACCTACCAGTACTGTAACCTTGGTTGTGGCAGGAGTTAGTGTTTGTGACATATCTGCGGCTCTGTAGTACCCTCATGACCAGCAGAAGAGAATCACAAAAGGAGGGATGTCATTAATAATGATGAGTCACAGCTGGCACCCAATGTTGAGCAGCTAACAAAATAAGAGTCCACTAATTCTGCTGGTCTACAAGTCTCCACTGTCTCCTGCAGCAGTGAGCAGTATCCTTCTTCCTATCTGCCTGTGCTGAAAGACACAAAGGACATACCAGCCATGACAAAGAGGTGCGAGGTTATGTAGACAACAACACAAAGCTACAGGTTCATATGCTCATGCAAGCAAGCAAGCAGAAAAAGTCTGATGTATAGCTGTATATTACCATGTGTATGTACAAAACAGCAGAAGCAGAACAGGGTACCCATAACTTTGAAAATGAGGTACATGACCACAGATATGTGCACTGAAGTAGAACTAACTGCAGCACTACATCTATGTGCAATTCAGAAGTATGAAATGTTGTTCACTAACACACATATGCCCATCCATGTGCCTTGCTCCACAAAATGCCATGGTGCCAACAACAGCACAAGTAACAGACAATCAGTCGCCCACAGCAGCCAACCTGGTACATTCTCCCAGAATCCGTTAGGGGAGACAAACTTTATTTTGGAGAGTGCTCTGAGAGGTAGAAATAAAGTTTACATTATAGAAAGAATCTTGGTAGAAATGTCAGACTCTCACAATGCTACTACAGTTTTTCCTGCCACACTTCTTCTTTCCACGTCTGTAAATTTTTAGGGTAGTGGTGTTTACATAATTTTACTGGTGCCTACAGTATTCTCTGTCATGACAGATATCAGTCATACTGGTCAAATGGTTTTTCAGATCATTGCAGGCATCCAACAGAATAGTGCTCTGAATTGTTTGCAAATATGTGTACTAGTTCACATATGAAGGTTAATCATAATGAAAGTGTTCTACCCATTGGGGAAAAACGAATGGCAAAAGCCAAACTAAATTTCAGGTTATGTTCACATAAAATTAAATATCGAGCAAATACATTTCCAGGCCATCAAACTTACTAACAGGAATACACCAAAAGCATAAGACCTCTTACCTTAAAACAGGAGGATAACAGTCACGACAAAACATATTACTACCCTACTGTCCAGCAAGGGACCTCCGCTCTAGTAACAAATTCTTACTACTCACAGGTAAGTCAAATAATGTTGCAGGAAACTCTCTCTACTCCCAATATGTTGCTAAACTCTGGAATAGTATCCCCACACAAACAAACCTCTCTGGCAAACTCAATAGTTTTAAACCACTGCTTAAACAACTTCTAAACCAGTCCTGGCTCTGTACATGCTCATCATAAGGTTAAAACTTTCACTGTATGATACTCTCCAAATACTCACCTTAAACATAATATTCTCAACCTCTTACTGAAATGACAAAACAGTTTTTATACATAACCTGCTGTGTACATTCCACTAAATTGCACGCGTGCTCTTTAACATCCACCTCCTTACAATCTTACAGTGTATAAATGTAGCTACCATGTGTGTATAAATATAATTACTCTGTGTTTGACTGGAACTTGGTATAATTAAATATAAGCAAATCGAACTTTTCTTCCTGGACCTCTGCTGAAAATGTATTCTACCTAGTCAGACTTTCCTGGTAAACAAAGGCAAATAATAAATAAAATACATTCCATTCACACAGTATGCACCTTCAAAGAAAAGTTGTACTTTTACACACGTTAATGTGCATAAATGTGTGTGGGAGGGACTAAATAGGCTTCTCTTCAATCAACTAAATTAATAGCGATGACATATACAAGTCAGGAAAAAACTAAGCCAGCCCTGAAAAATAGACTCCTTTAATAAATTTCCCTCAAATGCTAAGAAAGACAACTAAATTCCACCCCTGCTCTGCACTACAGGCAGAACAAGTAGATAACTTTGCTGAACACAGGTTAGAGACCATAAAATTACAGACAAAAACTGAGGTTATATAAGTATATTAAGGTGCTCTCTTCATTAGATTCAGGACTCCACTTCCAGGTAGAAAGATTTGGGTAGCTCTACACTCCTGTTTGCCTTGAAACAGATTTCCTCCTTAAGCAAATTTGCCCTTTTATTTGCTTTATCCTGCTCTCAGTAGTCTATCATAAATCATCTATACAGCAAAAAAGAAAAAGTTGTATTCCATCTGCTATAATAATCTCAGTATAATATCTACAGTACACACAGTCATGAATAGCATGCATATCAATATTCAACGACTATATTCAGTGTCCTTCAGTTAAACCTGTTAAATAATGCTTTACTCGTCTCTTGTTATACCCACATCCCACATCTAATTCCTATAGTTTGATATACAGTACCTTGGGAAATTTACTTTTTCACCACACACATGTACCCTGCAAATCACCTCTCTCATAAAAAGATCTACTACAAAAAGCACCAAACTAGCCATCAGAAAATTAGATCAGTTTTGTTCTGCTAATCATGTTGGTCAAAATGGGCTACAATTCAGTTCTGATAAAAATTCAACTTCTTACCTCAAGAATTATTGAACAAAGCCAGAAATAATGAGAAAACAATGAGCCAAACAGGAACAGATTTTAAATGTTGCTCTTACTAACTTGAAAAGTAGCATGCATTTTTTTCTGATGGATATAAAGTCTGAAACTGATATTTCTGCCATAAGTAATGGCAATTCTCAGTGATTTGTCAGAAAATACATATGCACATTTTATGATAAACAGAACAAAATATAAGGCAAAAATCTTAACTTTCAGAAAATCCAGACACTTCAGATGTATGAATGAAACAGATGTAGCACAACATCCAGGTAGATTTAAGAAGTATATTTACATCCATTCCATAATATTTAATGCAGGAAAATGCTCACTTCAGTTCAGAAGTATACTACATCTCTGCTCTGATCTGCAGCAGTACATTTGGGAAGAAAAAAGCTTGTCAACTAAATTTCCAAAAGAGTTACAAATTGCTAGTACAAGGAAGTAAAGGACTGAAAGTGAATCCAGCCCAAATCAGCTACAAATTATCATCCTGCTGCAGAGCTAGACACATGCAGAAAAAAATACTTTACAAAATGAAGTCAGCTGCGACATTATTAAAAAGGGAAAGAAACTCTAAAGTCTACAAAAAAAAATCTTACCACCCTACAAGCTCATCTCCTGGTGTCAGCAATGGCAATCTACCAATTGCATGAGCTGTACCAATGTAAGATAAGGGAAAGCCACATCAAAGAACCAGGAAGTCAATATGATTTCTTGTGACTTTTCCCTACCTTTCGAATAGTGACAAATGACCACTTAATACCCTGCAATTGACAGGGGTGAAACAAAAGAAAACATGCAGATGCCCAATGTGTGGCAAATTGCTTTGCAGTCTCAAGGCATTCTGTGTAGTGCACAATCATTTTTTTATCATTTTTTCAAAACTGTGATGTCTTTCCCGTGGGCAGGGGTGCTGAAAGCTACTGAAGGCTGAGGAACACAAGGCAACAAAAGCAGCTAGTGGTCTAAAACTGCAGTTTATTTATTTATTTAGTTAGTTTTCAAATTGTATATACTACCATAAAACCGAAGCATATGCGTGATATGAATGAGCTATGTATATAATACCAATATGAATTGCATAAAGGATAACTGCACAAAAAATTTAAGCAAAATTACAAATGAATGTTGAACCTGTTTGGTGTGTGATCGTGTAGTAATAGCAGTACTGCCTATGTAGAACACCACTTTGGGATATCCATTCCTTTAGCTCACTTTAAAGCCTGTATGAAAAGCCTACTTCCACTGTAATGGAAGCATATGCAGTTGGAAGCATACTGCACAGACCAGTGTATGTATATGTATGTGTATGTATGTATACAACATACTGTTTTGGAGGAGTAGGGGGTGGGGTGGGACATTGCATGTTTGCAGGACATCGACATCTGAGCTTTGACCTGTCTACGTCTTCCATGTCATCCAGAATAGTTATCTCCTCTGACATAACGAAGTACAAGTATGACCTAAGTGGCTGATGTATTGCTTCAGAAAACGCCTCCAGAGTCAAAAGAACTGGATCATGGTCAAATGTGGCCCTATGCAGGTTAATAAACCAGGTCCTCACCAGTCATACCAGTATCACACTATGTGTCTGTCTCTCCCCAGTTACCAAATAACACTTTTCAAACACAGAAGTTTACATACTGTTTTACAAAGACATGCATCTGGAGCATTTCTCCCCGGGCCTCCAGTGAAAATTGGCTTTGTTCAAAGTCGGACTTTCCAAGTAAACAAATGTTAAATAAATAAATACAATTCTTTACTTTTACCATTATCACAGATATCTGGATTTCATTTAAATCTTTTGTTTCAAATATTACATCAAAAACACTAAGACCTTTTCTAAGCAAAACAAAGCACTCTCACATTGAAAACAGACTTAGCAGTAAATGTCTAGACTCTCTTATCTTGAAACCAATGATGACTGAAAATGCATCTGGTAACCCATTAAACTACAAGAGACATACTGAGATTCACAGTCAAATTGCTTACAGTGAAGAAATAATTAGCAGCTATGTGAAGTGTGCAGGAACTGACAAATGTGTAATGTATTTGCTAACAGTCTGAAACAGTCTGGTAAACCCAAGTGTCACTTTTCAGGGACAGCCCAGGAACACTGGCAAAGTGGCTTGGTCAAAGTCACACAATAGACAAATGAAGGCAGAGGGAATCAAACCCTGCACTATAGGAAGCAGCTCTAACAGCTCACAGCCTTACTCATCTAAGTAGCAGACAAATTGCTGTATTCAAACAAAATGAATTTCACAACACATGCCTGTAAAAAACAAGCTAAATTAAAATGTATTCAAACTAAAATATTAAAATTAAACTCATTCAGTCCTATTTATTCACAGCCAAATAATAAACACACTATCAACAGTCATCAAAAAAGGAAACCAAGGTTCATACCTTAAGAACATGGCTGATAGGATGAAGCTCCTGTTTATTACAATCAAGTCCTTTATTTACCCTATGAATACTCTGAGATGCAGAAACCAAGTATTTGTATACATATATATATATATATATATATATATATAAAATGTGTGTATATATATATATATATATATATATAGATATAATGTGTTTGTATATCTGTATCTATATGCATATAAATACAGATATACATATTTGTATATCTGTATCTATATATATATATATAGACTTTATATATATTTATATATATATATATATATATATATATATACACACGTGTGTGTGTGTATGCGTATGCAGTTATGTGACATAAAGAAAAAAATAAGCAAACAATCCACCAGTTGTAGCTAATAGGGAAATTAAGATATTTCAAACCGCTTTACAGCCACTCCTTCAAACTACAGTTCTTTAGAAAAATAATTAAGTGAAGTTAGACAAAAAAATAAAACAAAACAGCATTATGTCTATTTACTGCCCTACTGCCTAATCAACATGGCCTAAAACTGAACAAAACAAATCAACATAAGCTTCATGGCCACTGTTCATCTTTATTAAATTAAGGAACAATTTAATTCATTCCGGGCATAAACTAGGGAGAGAAGTGAAGAAGTAAAAATAGTCTTATGCAATTTGTGATTCCCTTTTTTTTTTTTTGCGCAGTTCTAGACAGAGATGTATAACTCAGAACTTGCCTATTTGTTAAGTAAGCCATGACAAAATATACAGGACAGATGATAAACTTTTAGTTACCAATTTTCCCCATAGTCACCGAGGCAGTCAGTTGTTAGCACTATTGCTACAAACAGCCTATACCTTCCTTCCATTAAATGGCAATTATTGCCTATTTCTTTGCTCTCCTTGCATACAAGATGTAAATATCAAGCGATACAGTCTCTGTTGCGGTTCTGGTTGCAGTTGCCGCTCTATTTTCATCTTGTGGTTCCGCCTGTGGGGTTGATCCAATGTGATAGGTGAGGGGTCAAGCTTTAGCAAATTATAATTTAAAGGGGCCAAAAGAAAGTTGCTCTTTCCTGATATTTTTAATTGTAAAATCTGTATTTTACAGCAAATACTAGTAATTTCAGTGATATACTCTCAGCAGGCTCTGATTTTATCTTGTATGTTTTCCCACTCCCTTTGACTGTTCTGGTGATATCACTGAGGGTCAGTTACAGTGCTGTCTCCATAAAACAGCTTAACAGGTAGATGGTAAATTATTTCCAGAGTTTTTTTGTAAGCAGACAGCAGTCATGCGAAGTTTGACAGACAGTAAGATGCACACAAGGAGTACATTTGGTATATGTTTCAATTGTTTTTTGTTGTAACATGGTTAGGGCACATTTATGCATCTATTTAAAGTTGAGGGGCACACCACCCACCATGTGGTTCCAGCGCCCTTACCCCTGGGTCCAAGTGCATATTTGGTTTGCTATCCCCTTCTTTGCAAACTGTACTGAAGTGCATACAGTCTGTACGCATCCTGACATCCTTGTGTCTATGCTGCCCAAAGCAGCCTGCAGTTCTCATGCCTCTTAACTGTACAAATTTTTGCAGAATGTCCAGATTTTTGCCTCATGTTTTTTGTCTATTCCTCATAACATTCTTGTTTTTCTGGTAAATCATTGAGGATTAATGTCAGAAAATAATGAGAGATGTTTATGTTTCAGACTTCATTACCATTCAGAAAATCCCTACTTCTGCAAAACCTGTTATTCTATAAATTTTCTAAGAGCAATATTTAAAAATTGTCCTTATTTTTGCGCCTTTGTCCTCCCATTATTTATGGCTTTGTCCAGATTTCTTGCGTTAAGAGGTTGAGAGTTATGCACATAGCTCATACTCTGAAGTTGCTTAATAGTTGTGTTTTGTTTATTGTCATAGCTGCAACTCAACCCAAATTACTTTATTTCATTTGGTCAGGTAGTGTATCCCTATGAACCAAACCTAATTTACCTCATTTAATTAATCTAATAACAGAGTTCCGTACCAACATACCTAATTTACCTCATTTACTTCATATAATAACTCTGTGTAAACCCTCCATAAAAAATCCACATAGCTACATTCCTCCATAGTATAACACATTAATTATCCCATTAACTACATAGTAGTACTCAGTGTAATCCTAAATAATTCTCAGAACCTCTGGACTAGAGCAGAAGGCAGCCTGTTTGTTTCCCCTCTGTTGCTAGTGTCATAGCACTTGGTATCCTTAGGCAGTGTACTAACTGTCTTATGTTCACAGATAATGAACTGTTATGCAACACAAGAAATTCTGTTTGTGAGAGATGCAAATATTTAACAAATATGGAGGCCTCACTCTCACAAAAACAGCAGACTGTGAGCAACACACACACAGCCACCACACCCACACTAAAATGTCTTATGTTGAAACTGTAAAAAGAACATTGTCAACGCCTCCTAGACCCGTGAAGACTAAGTCTCAGAAAAATCCAGCACAACATCCCATTCAGGCACACTTTCAAACACAGCATCATTAAGAGTTAAATAATTTCAAATCCAGTACACCAGACCACACTACAAATAAAAATGTTTTAGTGATTGGTGACTCTAAAGTCAGTCACATTGGTTCTTCTCTTACTAGGCTGGACAGAGGCAGAGTAACAATGAGTTGTCTTTTAGGTACCAGGATCTCTGATATCTCAAGAGCCCTTGTGGGTGAACTACTTGAGATGCAAATCCCTGAGGGATATACAAAGAGACATGTCGGAACTCTCCAGGCATGTTACAAATGCAGGCAAGACTAATTCTGAGTGGAATCCTTCCTTCTCTGAGAAAGTTGCCAAGGTATAAAGAAAAGATAATTGGCTTCAACAATTGGCTAAGTAGTTGGTGTCATTCCATGGTAATCTAGTATGGGTCAGCATGGGATGAGATACTCAACATTCCTACTTGATTTGCAAAGGATGATCTCTCATCCCAAGTCCTTTGCATACTAGCTAAAGTGTCTTTTTTAGGCAGAGTTTATCTAATGGACAGCTCAGTATAACTAGCACATCAAATCCAAATCAGGATTACATTAAGGTGTCTCTACTCAATGCCAGAAATCTCACAAAAAATGTCTGACCTAAAGGTTTTCCTGCATTCAAAACATATCAATATATGTATAACTATTGAAACTACATTTAAATTGTCAGAATACACTTTCTCCATACATGGATTTTGTGCCTATCATACCCTCAGACCCAATGGCAACTGTAGTGGCATATCCATATTAGTCAGTGACCATATCAGTGCTAGATAGATTTCCAAAGACCCATAAACAGAAATCATTGAGCTCCAAATCACATAAAACAGGAACAACTATTACTTTATAGCCTGTTAGAGGACACCCTTGCATGCCACCTGAAAATCATGTTAGGTTCCTAAATGAAGTTGGTGAACTCCTAAGCAACACAAACTCTATTACTTTATAACTATCCATCAGGAAAATGGAATAGCTATACCTCCAAACCAGAATGTGCCCAAAAGTTCGTAGATTTAATAAACTCCCTGGACCAGATTGTTAAAAACTTACTAGAAGGCATAATATTCTCGGCCTGGTCCTTACATATATAGCTTCTTCATATACCATACCCCTTTTATCTCTTTCCATGGTTAAACTGTATCATAAACTAGTGAGCTTCATCTTCAAAATCTCTATACTCACTGAAAACAATATATCAGAATTCAAGGATTTCAAATGTACTAATCTCATCAAATTCTATAACAAAGTTTCACAGTTCACTGATAAGAGCATTACACCAGATGTTTCCAAAGCAGGTAGCTTCACAAAGACAAAGGAGTTATATGCCCAGTTATATAAATGTACAGAATTGTCCATTCCAACCATATCTAAGTATAATGAGAAGTTTAAAAACAAACCGCTCTGGTGGTCCACCAACATAAATAAATTCAATAATAAAATAAAAGAAATAACTCCTTAAAGTATACAGCAAATCAAAGACCCTCATTTCAAGGAAAGCATCAGAAAATTGACTAAATACTTGAAAATACTATTAGATCTATAAGGCAGCTCATGAACTTAGGTTAGTATCTAAAGTCAAGGACAATTACAAATACTTCTTTAGCTTTGTTAGAAAACTGGAAATAACATCCACTATTGCTCTGAAAGTATTCATAATGGTACCATCTACTCTGATCCAGTAAACATTGTCAACATACTAACAAACAAAACCAGTGTGAGTTTTACCACATAGATGTTTATTCAAAGCCTGTTTATCCATGAATCTTGTAGACCCCTCTCAATCATCACTAAAGAACATATACTGAAGGTGCTCTCCAAGACTAAAAATACATCCTCCATGGAACCTAATAATATACCTGGCTGTTTAACAAACAGTACTAAGCAAGCACGTCTCCCTGATGTTTGACACACAGCAGTCATGATGCCACTCTGCAAGGGTGACCCCACCACTGATACCAGGAATTATAGTAGCCCCATCAGCCTGACAAGCCTTATTTGCAAAGTTATGGAACATTTTATAAAGGACATGGTAAACTCTGATATTAAAAATCTCATAAGGCAAGACACATAGCAGTTTTGCTTTATCAAGGGTAGATCCTGTCTAATGAATCTGATTATCATCTTTGAAAGGGTATCGCAGACCATTGATAGCAGTCATGCCGTCAACATGACGTATCTTGATTTGGCCAAGGTGTTTGACATCATCACTCATGTCAGCATAGTCAATAAGCTTAATGCATTACAAATACATCTGTATGTGATAATATGAGTAACAAATTGGGTAAAAAACAGAACCCACATGGTGCAGGTAGCTGGAGAGTATGAATGTGACCAGTGGTGTCTCACAGGGCTGTCTGCTGGGGCATCTTTTTGTTCAGTATTTAATTTTCTAACCTTCAGACCATAAACTAAGACCTCTGGCAAACCAAGTTTGTAGACAACTGCAAACTGAAAGTCATGGTTAAGTTCCCTCTGATGCCCGAGCCCTTTAGCAAGAAGTTGAATTTGTGAATACCTGGTACACTAAAAATGGTCTCCAAGTAAATGATAAAAAGTGCAATATTGTCACATTTGGTAGACACCCCCCAAACATGCAACATAGACAGCACCCCACTGCAAAATATAAATGTTGTTAAAAACTTTGGAACTTGGGTTGATAATTCCCTCTCCTTTGATCATAATGTAATGACAATACTCAGAAAGCCCTTCTACTTAGTGCAGATAATTGCCAAGGGAATGTTATCCAGTTCTAAAGAGGTCATTGTCCCCTTATATTCAGCATTGATTAATCCAATTATTGAATATTGTGCCCCATTGGGACATATCTCTCTAGACACATGAAACAACTCGAAAGACCCCAGATGTTCCTAAATAAGAAGATCACTGACTTAAATCCCCTAAGATACCAGAAAAGATTGGATGTACTGTCACTTTAATCAGTCTCATATAGAGTCCTGAGGGGAGATCTCTGCCTTGCCTTCTCTGCCATTAGGGACCCAGTAGTCCTGGATCTGTTGGATCTCCACAAATCAAATAGACTCACAAATCCCAGAAGAAGGGATCTAAAATTTAATCAGCATATAAGTAAAACACAGTAGAAAAAGGGTACATTACCCATTGCCTTTTCCACCTCTGGGGGAAAAAATAACCTCTGCAAATTAAGTAGTGTGATACATTACTTTCCTTCAAATGGAAACTAGATGATTGGAAACTCATCCGAACTTTACTGGCCTAACCATCCTTGAAAAGGAGGTATCGTCTAATGGTTGGTACTGGCAAGGCTACAATCATTATGAGATTCAGCTGCCTTGTATTTCTTATAATTCTTTGACTGGAACTACCTCCGATCCCAGAAGGTGCTCCATGAAATGGCTGTGCAAAATGTACAGCATGTTCTTACTTTCCTTTGCATATTGAACAGTTGCTTTCCATGGTGCACTAAGATCAGCAGCCATCAACACAAATACGCATCAAAATGATATGGAAGCTTGTAATTTACATTTGAATCATGTACTGTGCACCTTAATACTACTACATATGTGATGCATAGCCATGCAAAGCTGAATGCATGAATGAACATGCACAACATATTTGTTGCATGCAGCAGAACATCTCTTCACCTTATTTTGCTAATGTATCTCTGTGAAACATAGCAAGTCATAAATGTCATCAAAATATAGCCTGATTACCACATATAAAGTGCAGACAGGCACATATTAATGATATTTATTGTTGATCAGCCACATTAGAAGACAAAACGTAAAGAGAGAAAGCAGCACCATTACCAGTACCTAAGCAGCTTAACATCTGTCTGGTAGCACCCAAGTAGCATTCCACAGTATAGGGACCTTAAGCTACACAGTGGTCTGCAGTTCTGTGGAATGATATATTTTAGCACTGTCCTCCAAAGGAGATGGGCAGCAGACGTTAGGCAAATTCAGCTCTTAGGAGACAAACATCCAGCTACAGGAACTCAAGGCTCATGGACAGCATCTGTTGGGGAGAAGGAGTGCCCAGCAGCCTACATGAGATCACATGTAGAACGACATGGCCCATGGCACCAATGCTGTAGGTGACAGGAATTACATAACATGGCAATGTCAAAAGTGAGTTGATAAATATTGTGGACCACACAGAAGGCACACAGCAAAGTGCAGAATGGCAACTGGAGGAAAACATCTACTACTGCAAGCCTCATGGGTAATGAGTCACCCTGCATGGAGATGATGAAGGCATAGGTATCATACCAAGCAGTGTGGCTACTGGTTCTGGGAGAGGACAACCTCCATGTGTCTCACAGGGGGGACAGTCAGATTTGTGTCCATAGCATTTATACTATACAGCAGCTCTGCAAGAACTGACTCAAGGAAGCACATGATGACCACTGCACATGTTCCCCTAGGTACTTTGAGTCTTCAGACTGAAGGGACCACCGGCACAAGTGCATCACATGTTATAGGGGTGATCATCACTACCCTTACTTCTTGTGCAGTGTATTAACAGGGTGGAAGATTGCTGTGATAGCTGGTGCAGAGACTGGGTCTGGACAACAGGCTGAGGTTAGCACATGCACAGAGTCTAATGATGATGCTAAAAATTAGATCGAACCACTATGCCAGTACACAATGACACTGTCTGTCTCTCTCCTGAGTGGTTCTTCATCCATTGCCCATCATGACAGTGTGGTCTTCCCTGCATTCCCTCTCTAGGGTGCATAATGGCGGTGGTGGTCACCATCCCCATCAAGGTGGTGTAAGAGTTCCCAGTGTCATCTGATGTTACAGCCTTCCCAGATATTGTGGGTGGCTCTTGGTAAGAATTAACAAATGTGTAGAGCTTTAACCAGTGTCCTACCCATGACTGCTGGCCATGATCAGGAGTGTGCCCCTTGGGCTTAGGAAAACCATTACAGGGAACACAGTCTGCACCTGTGACAGTGATGTTATTAGAGTCCTCCTGCCAACATCAGGGGTGGTTCTTCAAAGAGACACAAGAGTTGGACACTTCAATGACATGCCACCTTTATGTCACATTTCTTCAGTACCACTATATCAATGTGCAGGGAGGCTCACAGATTTGCTACATCTAGCCATTACAATGACCACAGTGCACAGGTACACTGCCACAGAGAAACTTGTATATGACGTTGATGTCACTCCTCTCTGTGATCCCTGCAATCCGTGTGTGTGTTTCCATTGACAGCTAACTCCCACCCTAGGTTGTATAGACTGCCATGTGCCGATGTCTCCCTAGGCACTAGTGCAGATAATGATGATGATGATGATTGCTGTGACCCACACCACCCTTTCATATGTGTAACATAAGTGGAGATGTCTGATGCGCGTGTGGCTCAATCTTGAACGAGAAGCACAAACAAACCAATTGCAAGGTATGTGAAACATGCTGGAAAATAAAGTTCAGCCAAGAAATGCATGTAGTCCAAGAGACATGAAAGAAGGCAACCACCAAAATGAAAAATGTCCAAATAAATCATTTAGACAGTTTCCATTTTGGTAGTTACCTTCTTTCATGTTCCTTGGACTACACATGTTTTTTGGCTGAACTGAAAAGCACAGCATTTAATCAATCCTGTATGCATCATTTTGCTCTGTGTGTTACCACACTACCACTGTGTACATGTTAGAGCCCATAGAGGTGAACTGACTGCCGCTTTCCCTGTATTACCATATAACGTGCTTGATGACACCTGGGAAAGTAGTACGGATAGACATGAAGGTGTTAGCCAGGTATACATACCATGTGTGGTTGTAGACATGGATATAACAGTGTGCCAGTACCTACCTCCCAGATAGCTCTATGGAATGTCTGTGTGCAGGAAGCAGAGATATAGATGACATGTATGCCATACGGAGGAGTCATGGGCATTACTACAGTGCTATGCACTGCACACTATTTGACAGTGGATGGAATGGTAGCCCTTTCTGTTGATGTAATGCTGTCCATGGACACTGGATAGGACTTTTTATGCCAAGTGTGTGCAAAGAATGGCTCCCAGCACTACTGCCGGGGGGGGGGCATGTCATCAAATCCATGAACAGCGGTGGCTCTCCCTCCTCTTCCTCCTGCTGTGTTGGAAAAACACACATCCATGCTTCAGCAATTTACCTACAGTATAGGCATCTTCAGTATCCTATAGGTCAAGACCTGTGAGATACCTACTGTGTGCTCTGCTTTTCTCTGGAAGGTCCCTGTAGCTGGAATATTAAGAGCTATAAATACTTTGATATCCACTGGTATGGAAAAAAACACACATTCCTCCAGATCCAGTTCGTGGGCCATGGGCCATATTGGTCATCCAACACCAATATGATGTGTTGGTCAACTTGGATGTGGTTCTGGGGCTGCTGGTCTCTCATATGATGTGGTGTTATTCTATATCTATATAATTTTTCATCATGCCACCTGCATCAATAAAATGCTCCCATGAGGACGTTAATGGTGCTTATATATAATAATTGTTGATGTACCAATGAAATGTCTGCTTTACTTCTTAAAACTTTGGGGTGCCTTTGCACTCAAAAGCAACTTATTGCATGCCTTTGCACCTGCTGACTACTAATCATGACCTGTTTTCCGCACTCTTTATCTGCGTCTCACTATAAACTCATTAGGCTGCATTTCTTTCTTTGCATATCATTATATACTTCATTGCAAACCCCCCTTTTTACACATTTTCACTCACTAGTCTAAAATCGCATCAAGCTCTGTGAATTGCTACTTTGCTGTGCATTCTTTCTTTCAGTGGAAGGCTGTACTGTGTACAACACAAGCTGACTATACATGCAGGCATATAGCTTAATGTGTCTCTTAAAAATCTGTATCTAACATCAGTCAATTATTTGTTGACTGGTTTAGCCATGCTGAGCACAGTTAATTTTCCAAGAAGTTACCAGGAAATGAAAACTGAAAACAGAGAGATGCATAAACAGGGAAATAATTTGACATGCAAATTAAGTAAAAACACTCTCTGTTTTATACAGAATATTGCACAGTAGACAGACCAAGTAGGAAACAAGGAAAAATGATTCATTGTTTCAAATGGAAAATAACATGCCTTACATTAAATATGCATATGCACATTTGTATACAGTAAGGGCACCATGTAAAATAGAAGTATGAGATACAGTTTGTTTCATTGTAAAACAATTTATTAAATAAATACAAGTTGTGGAAGTAGAATGTGCAAACAAATTGTTAATGGTAATTACTGAACTGAACAACTTCATAGGAGATGATGGGGATAACAGGAAATAAAAAAACCCAGAGAAACAGTAACATATTAGGTAGAAATGAAAGAAAAGAGTGTAAGGAACATGTCTAAGGTAGGACGGAAAAAGAAGTAGATATATGAAATGGTACAGGATGTTAGAACTAGGTCAAACAGAGATCCGAGAGGCTTCAGTAACTCTGTTGTAACATCTATCGTTATCATACTGTATGCATGCAACATGCGATGAAAGTTTTTCCGGATGTGTCAGGGAATACTGAAATATCACCAAGCTGACATCACATTGCCTCTGTGTCCCAGTGTTCATGCTTTCTATGAAATAATACTTTCTAAAATCTAAGATCCCATAACACACATTATTCCACCTCAGTTATACTCCACAATCTCCATTCACTTATTCAAGGCCACGATCTCTCCTAGAGTCTGATGAAGAGCTCCAGTCCTTTCAATATCTGTTTGTGGTTTTGTCCCTCTGTACTCCTTTATTACCCTTGCTGCTTTTAATTGTCCTTTCTTTAAGCACTCTGTCTCTTTCCCTGTGTAATTTACATAACTTACACTCTAGGTGAGGGCTGAACATTATTTATAAAGCAGAAGTATGCTTTCACTGTCCCTAAAGTCCATTTCCTTCTGGATACACATTAGCATACTACTGGCTTACCTGCAGCTTTTTTGTTCTTCACCTAACAAGTCAGTGATGCTGTTACCAGACTATCCCCCAGTCCTTTTCTTCATCAGGCTGCATTATTTCTACCTGCTAGTCTGTATGTCATCTATGGTTTGTTATATACTAAATAGATAGTACCATGATCTCTACTCATAACATCGAGCTCCTATCAGCGAATGCACAGTGGCATTTGCTGATAAGAACTCTTGTTTAATTAATGGTTGGCAACATGGGAATCGGCCAAGGCCGTTCTACATTCTTGTGTTCGCCAACGTTAATTCTACATTTTGATAGTAAACCTCTCATTCATTTATATACATACATGAATATAAACATACACATACATACACATATATTTTAAATAAACACACATACACACATATGTATATATTTATACATTTTACACACATGCACAAATATATATATATATATATATATATATATATATATATATATATATAGATATATACACACACACATAGTGGAAATAAAAAGTTTACACACCCCGGTTAAAATGCCAGATTTTTGTGATATAAAATAATGAGACCACACCTTTAATGTGACCTATAACCTGTACAATTCAATTGAAAAACAAACAGATTTGTTAGGGTAAAAATATAAAAAAATAGAAAATGTACAATAAACTGGTTACATAAGTGTGCACACCCTTAAGCTAATACTTTGTTGAACCACCTTTTGATTTAATTAAGGCATTTAGTCTTCTTGGGTAGGAGTCTATCAGCATGGCACATCTTGACTTGGCAATATTTGCACACTCTTCCTTGCAAAAGTGCTCCAAATCTGTCAGATTGTGAGGGCATCTCTTGTGCACAACCCTTTTCAGGTCACCCCACAGACTTTCTATTGAATTTAGTCTGGGGTCTAGCTGGGCCATTCCAAAACATTAATTTTCTTCTTGTGAAGCCATTCTTTTGTTGTTTTGGATGTATGTTTGGGGTCATTGTCATGTAGAAAAGTGAAATTCCTCTTCATATTCATCTTTCTAGCAGATGACTGAAGATTTTGGGCCAAAAGTGACTGGTATTTGGAACTGTTCATAATTCCCTCCACCTTGACTAATGCCCCAGTTCCAGCTGAAGAAAAGCAACAGCAAAGCATGATTCTGCCACCACCATGCTTCACCGTGGAGATGGTGTTCTTTTGGTGATGCAAAGTGTTGTGTTTGGACCAAACATACCTGTGACACCCCTGCACTGGCCCAGCAATCAAGGAGCCTCAATCCTCACCCCTAACACCAGTGAGGAATGTCCATAAAGGGAAAGGATAATAAATACACACCCATAGTAAAGTACAATTTCTCTTAAGAGCACACAGAGATCACAGTCAGCCTGGGGCTGGTTTCTCCCTTTCTCTCCAGGTCCCCAGTAAGACTCCCCACTGACACAACTATAGAGTGAGGTCCTTAGCCAGGGTCCCAAGCCAAGTCCTCCTAGCACTCTCTCTGTCCAACCAGTGCTTTGTGTCCCTGCCGGAGTAGCTGATGCACACACACACACACACACACACACACACACACACACACACACACACACACACACACACACACACACACACACACACACACACACACACACACTTTGAGATATGATTTATATACAACCACACAGACATTCCTGGGGAAGGCTGGTACAGGCTCACTAGCTGTGCCCCTTCTGTCCAGGCTGTACGGTAGTAATCACTGCCACCAGGATCCTTACCTATCAGCTACTAAAAAGGCCCTTACTAAAGGGTGTCCAATTACTACTGTGCAATATTATTATTCAAATGGTAAGTGTAACTGAACAGCAAGGCTTATTGGAGTGACTTGGACAGTATCACTATATACATGCAATGTTCTTTGGAGCTAAAACTATCTCTACACAAAACAGCCACAGTTGAAACGTTTAAAAATATTTATTAATAAATAATAAAAACACAAGACAATACTTTTTACTACACAGTGCTAGTCAAGAGTTCAGAGATCACAGAGAAAAACTTAAAATAATACAGTGGAAAAGGTCTGACATTAATACAGAAAAAAAAAACTAATCTAATCTTCTTATTTCCTAGCTATATCTAAGAGAAAACACAGTTCTAAAATAAACTTATATATAGAGCACAGGCAAAGTGCTGGTGATGTTGGATATTCTCAAGACAAATGCTCAAATGCTCTCATTCTTTCTGTCCTTAAATTGATAACACAGTACCACTGATTCATTTCAGATTACATAATTTCTTTCTGGTTCCCAAGCTAATAGAACTCAGAGGTTAATAGACCTTTTGATCTTGCAGCTGGTCAGGAAGCCAGAGCAATAAAATAAATTATACATGTAAATTCTAACCATTAACTCTGGCCTCAAAACTATAGGCAGAATGCCTCCCTCTAGACATCTCGGATCTGAATTTTAGATCAAAGAATTTCACAATGCATGACTTATCAGCTTTGTTACAGCAGAGTGCACTGTTGTTACATTTTTGCAGTTCCACAAATAACAGCATTTTCTTCCATTTAAGAGAACAAGCTGTGGCTTATATTAATATTTACAAATGACAGAATTATCTACAAAATTCTATCTGGCTAGGCTGGCAGCCTTCACCTATCTTCACAGTACCTTTTGGAATTGTGGCCAAAAAGTGCAACCTTGGTCTCATGAGACCATAACACATTTTCCCACATGCTTTTGGGAGACTTGATGTATTGTTTTGCAAATTTTAGCCAGCCTTGGATGATTTTATGTGTAAGAAAAGGCTTCCGTCTTGCAACACTACCCCATAGCCCAGACATATGGACAATACGGGAGATTATTGTCAGATGTAGTACACAAGCAGTATTTTCCAGAAATTCCTGCAGCTCCTTCAGTGTTGCTGTAGGTCTCTCGGAAGCTTCCCTGA
>NC_056751.1:10118379-10233379 GCF_019279795.1 Protopterus annectens
AACTTGGCTAAAACCAACTGTTAAGGACATTGAAGTCACCCCACCTGGTTACAATATCATTAGATTAGACCACACAGCCAAAAAGGGAGGAGGGGTAGCAATCCTCTATAAAACAGAGCTACAAGTTAGCACTGTAAATCTTAGTCCACATTTAGACAATAATGCTGAAATACTTATCTCAAAATTTCAGGTCAACACTCATAAAACCATATATATTATCTGTATATATCTTCCTCCAGGAAATAACATCAATACACTCGAGAATATCCTTAACTGGCTTTCTATTAATCTCCCACAAGAAACCATAGTCCTAGGAGACTTTAATATCGACTGGAAGTCCTGTAGTAATGCCCACCCCACCACCCATATTAACCTTTATGGCTTCTCACAAACCATTAACTCCCTTACCAGAACCAATAGACCCAACAACAAAGAAAGTACCTTGGACTGGATACTTACTAATAGTCCTCATCAGACCTACAAAGTAGGAACACTCCCAGATGATGCAAGTAACCATTCACTAACTTATATCATCAGACATAAAACCAACCTAACCTTCCCCTAACACTTTCAGAACAGTACGCACCAAAAAGCAATTTAACCCAGAACTTTTCCAAACAGAATTCAATCAATGTAATTGGACACCGCTAAAAACTCTGCCACTCAGTGAAGCAGTAGAATACTTCAACTCCACATTCTTAGCCATCCTGGATACACGCCCCAGTACGCTCTGTCAGAAATAAAGCTAAACCAGCCCCTTGGCTCTCTAATGATACTAGGCAAAAAATCCTTCTCAGAAACAAATCCTGGGCAAAATGGCATACTACTAAGAATCCTTTGATCAACAAACCTTTAGGCAACATAGAAATAATACAAAAAAGCCATCCTATTAGATAAAAATAATTTTTACCCCCAATTACAGCAAACCTATCACAAGGAACCACAAAAGTTCTGGACTAGCATTTACAAACTTCTTTACCCAGGTCAGTGTATCACTCCCAACCCACTAGGCTCTAACCCTGAGAATCCCACACATACTGCTAATGCTTTTAATTCTTTCTTCACAAACGCTATCCAAACTCTAGCTAGCCATCTATCTCCTGATACTTCTAAGCTGCCTACTTCTACTACAAACCCACCCCATCATTTCATTTACAGCCAGTGGCTACTTCGTTTATTTGCTCCCTTCTCCAAAAATTAAGACCTACCACCCCCTCAGCTGACCAACTCCCAGCAGAATTCCTGCAAAAAAGAGCTAAAGCCATTGCCTATCCCATCTCCATTCTCATCAATCGAACCATTAGTGAAGGAACTATCCTATCTATCTGGAAAATTTCTCATATCATCCCACTACATAAAGGGGGGAACTCCAATGACTTCTCTAACTTTCGTCCTATAGCTCTGCTATCTCCTCTTGTAAAAATAATGGAAAAGTGCATCCATAAGCAACTATTTAGCCACCTTCTTCATAACAACTTACTTGCCAACTGTCAACATGGATTTAGACCTTTCCACAGTACCACCACTGCCCTGCTATCCTTCACAGAGACTGTATCAACAAAAATCGTAACAGAAATATTCTTTCCTCTGCAGTTTTCATCGATTTATCTAAAGCTTTTGACATGGTCAATCACCAACTCCTTTTACACATACTGAAATCCCTTTCACTTGATCCTCTAGCCATGCATTGGTTCAAATCTTACCTAGAAAACTGGCAACAGGCAGTACTCTGGCAATAAACAATCTAATCACCTTCCCATTTCCCCTGGCATTCCACAGGGTTCCATATTAGACCCACTTCTATTTTCCATTTATATTAATGACCTTCAGTCAGCTATTCCACACACTAACTGCATTCAATATGCAGATGACTCTACTATAATCTGTTCAGCCACTTCTCAAACTGAACTTCAGTCTCTTACCCAAAAAGCTTTCAATACTGTAGAAGAATGGTTCTCAAACCACTGTCTCCTCCTAAACTCCCAAAAAACTAAACTGTTACTCTTCACACCAACCCAAATATCCACCCCTATACAATGGTACTCTTATTTCTCCTGACCTGACCACTAAATTCTTAGGAATAATAATAGACAACAACCTCAACTTTGATACTCATATTAACAGCACAATAAAAACAGTTAACAAAAAACTTGGATCCCTTTACAGAATCAAACCCTTTCTTTCACCAGCAGCTAGGACCACCATAGCCAGAACTCACTTAATCTCCACTCTACTCTATGCTTCACCTATATACACTGATCTTTCTAAAAACAACCTTAACAAACTGGCAACATTCTATAATACTATTGCTAGATTTTCTACAAGCTCTCCTTTCAGAACTCATCACTGTCTTAACCTAAAACAACTTGACTGGCTAGAATTTCTTAACCTGCTTCAATTTCACCAGCTTGCTATAACCCACAAGACCCTGTATCAACCCACCAACACTCCAATACTTTCTAACTTCATTACACCTTACAATAACCTTAAGAACCTACGCTCCTCAAACAAACTGCTGATCAATACTTACAAATCCAACAACTCTGCAGGTGACTCCCTATTCTCCAACACAATTGGAAAACTATGGAATCAACTACCCAACTGATCTCAGAACTCTGACTTCTCTCTCACTCTTTAAAAGGAATCTAAAACTATTTCTCAATACACACTGGCTATGCTCCTGTACTAACCCTGACTAACTTTTTTTTGTTTACACTAATCACAACTCTACACCTCTTTAATCTTACCCTTAAAGATGTTATTGCAAATAAAAATTATGTATATATGTATATTGTACCCTGTCTTATACAGTTCCCATGTTATGCTCACTATGAGTATTGTATTTTGTACAAAAAAAAAAAAACACTAATGATTTTATGAAACAATAGCTGTTTTGTTTATTTTGATATGTTTTGACTTTTATATTAATTCTGTATGTTCCTTGGAGCTTTTCTTCCCGGGCCTCTACTGAAAACGGACATGTATCCAGCTAGACTAGCCCGGTCAACAAATGTAAAATAAAATAAAATAAAAAAATTAAATAAATAAAATAAAATAAATGTTTTTTTTTTCCTTGCATGTGTTTACCCTGAAAACAAAATTAATGAAAATAACTAACACATTATGGTTGTCCTGCCTTAGAAATACAACAAAATAAGCATGCTAACTGTTAACCAAGTTATTAAAAAAAGCAAAAAAATAAAACCATACTATGTTAAACTAACAAGCACTTTACAAAGAAAAGACCATTAATATTTCTACCTCCCATGAATTCAAACACTAATAGTAAACTTAAAGCACCCCCCTATATATATATATATATATATATATATATATATATATATATATATATATATGTGTGTGTGTGTGTGTGTGTGTGTGTGTGTGTGTGTGTATCTATCTTTGCCCCTTCATCCCCTTGCAATTTAAATATACTAACTCTGCGATCACACAACAGCAAGGAAAACGAAAAGTCCCAATCCCTGCTTAATGGCTGTCATGTAGATTTGCCCACATTTGTTCACTCTGTGATGCCATTCATCCAGCTGCCAAGGGTTTTCAGCATGGATGCTTAATACTGGACTGGTCCTGAAGCAATTGAGTATCATGACCAGCCATTTGGGGAGAGGAAAGGGCTACTTTCATGGCTGTCAGGGGTGAATTTCTTCCACAGCCTCCATTAGCAATTTATTTCATCATTCACCTATCAGGGCAGATGTTTTAACTTCTTTGTTGAAAGATTTTTCCTACTGGTAGGTGACACAGGGGCTGTTACAATGTTTTACTAAGAGGCTTTCCATTAAATTGCATGCAACTGCAGAAGCTGTAATTTCTCCACTGGGATTGGTTTCCCCAAAAAGGGAGGAAGAGTTCTGATTAATTTATCATCTGTCATTCTCTCTTGGGTCTTCCATAAATGACTACATTTATAAGTGAGAGATTGGGGTATAATATTCCTCACTAGATGATTCTGTCCAGATCATCAGGTAGTTCAGGAAGCTGTGGTTCACAAAGGTGGATGAGATGGCCTTCTGCTTACTTCTGGTTCATGAATAAGATTATTGGGCATGTATTTGAGGGTTGCCATTATTTTGATATGGTTATGGCCTTGGGCTGCGCTGTGGTGGGTGCCACTTTTGAAAAGTTCACCACAGCTCTACATTCGTGTTGGCAGCAAAACTGTTCCAAGTAAAAGGCAGATCATTCTCACAATGAGATTTTGATTGTGGACAACAGGATCGTGGCAAGCAGGAAGGTTTGGTTAGGTTTCTGGATTTATGTCATAAAGTAGGGGTACCACTTCCTAAGATAAACTAGAAAGTCTGGTTAAATCCTTCGTATTCCAGGGCCTTGAGCTGGTTGTGGTATCTTAATCATTCACGTTGCCTCAGGCCATATTGGATCAGTCAAAGGTGACAGTTGGAAATTTTTTGACAGCCAAAATAGTGAGGGTTATAGAAGTAATGGAGCTACTGAACTTCTTACTGACTTTCTCAATTTTGCATGTAGGTCCTTGGGAGGGCTTTCACAAGATCTCTGGCTAACTTGTTAAAAGTAGGGCACCAGAAACACCACAGAGTTAGAGTAACCAGGTCATGAAAGAAGACCTTTTACAGTCCATTTTGTTAGCAGAACTTAATGGAGTTTCCACTTTGTAAGAAGAACAGGTATCAGTAGTTCATAGATGCTGCAGGGAAACATGGCATGGGGGCCTGCTTTAATGGCTGTTGGTTTTCAGCACCTTGGCCACTCAAATGGTCCATCTGGGTAGAAGAGGTAATTTGGTAGTATGAATTGTACAATGAACATGTAATTTTTCATTCAGATAATCAGGTAGTGGCAAAAGATTTGGCTAAAAGTCTTCTAGATCGAGAGCCCAGTCTCCTATGTTAAGGTTATTGACCCTACATAACCTCTGCATAAATTTACCATTTTCTGATGAGTCTTTCCCTGATTTTGGTAAGATCCTAGCTGATAGTCTTTCTCATTTGTAGATTTCCAGATTCTGAAGGAAGATAGATCCTAGTCACCATGACTTATTGTATGTTATCTCGTGTCTTGTTAGTTGAAGTAAGAGGTGACCAAAACAATCAAAGTGCATTTGGCTACACTAAGCCTGCTAGATAGCATTGCTGGAGTACAAGATTTTACTAAGCATTGGTTTGTTGATGGTTGGACAGGCTAAGGGGTGTTACCATTTTATTGCAGCACCCAAATGGAAAAAAAATACTGTGAACCATTCTGAGGGGTGTTCATGCATTGACAGATGACCACCACATATAGGGTTTGTGACCCTCCCTCTTTAACTGTAAATATGTGGGAGAACACTGCACTGGAATAGTCTTAGGCTGAATAATATAGATGTATGTATCTATAGTTGACAACTCAGTTTTGGTTTGGGTTGTTAGGTCCAAGACAGACTAAAAAAAGGTTGGTATATATCATCACTCTTAATTGGCTTTCATATGTTTGTACATTGGATAACTTAGTTTTTGTTTTCCCAAATGAGATGTCTGTAGTACCCATGGATTTAGACTTGCAGATGGCTTAGACCATTAAGGCCTGCACAGTAGTAGATACTTGTCCCATTCTTTATGAATATGTAGAATTTCAGATTTGGATAGACTGGAATAGTCAGTAAATGTAATTAACTCATTCTCTCCAGTACAGCTCATTTGAGTGAATGCCTTTAACTCCCAGTGGATGTGGCTTGAGCCTTTAAAAAATGAAGTTATCACCTTACACTTCTAACAAATACTCATTGACTAGGGTTACCACCTTTTCAAATACCCAAAGTGGGACCTTTATTGTAGAAACGTGAAATTTTGCAGGACAAAACATATCCCAGGCCATTGCAAAGGACAGAGTTTCACTGTTTTGTCAAAAATAAAAAAATAGTCATGCAGCATTTGAGTTGCTTATGCTATTTCATATAGCATTTAGGGGTTTAACATACAAAACAACTGTTTTATGCAACGATGAAAGAAAACTTATGAAATATTTTTGTCCTAAAATCTCAGGACATTTGCCATTTTTTTTAGTTTTTTTTTTTTTTTGCAGGATACAACTGCCCAAAGAGTGACTCATGCAAAGAAGGACAGGTGGTAACTCTATATTGACAAAGGTCAAATATCAGTACAATTGTGGTTGCCATCGTGTATGCTTCAAGATAAAAAAAATATTCTGATCCCTTGTATGTAGCATGGTTTTGGAATTATTAATGCAAATACGAGCAAGCAATATTTGATGCCTAAAGGCACATTAGGAGGTAACTGCAGAAACACCTGGAAGCACACTCTGCTGTAATGAGTTAAAAGAACAGGTAGCTGGTCCTCTAAAGCATTTTTGAATTACATTAGGTTGGATTTATTAGCTTACACATCTGGGGGAGGGGGTAATGATTTATTTTGTGATCCTCTGTTGTTTTGTTTCAGGTTCAAGACTTGTTTTGATTTTGGGCCATTTTTTCATTTTTTGGGCAGCTAGAAGAGCAATGTTTTGAGGAAGAAATGCTAATTTAGGACTTGTTCCCCGCAGCTGGGACATGATATGGAAAGATTTTGGAGGAATGATATGCGACCATATGTTACCAACTTTGCAACAACTTGTAAAAAAGGTTGGACAGCCACACGTTTTAATAATTTACCTGGGCTAACAATATGATAAAGGTCCCAAAAATCAAGCTCTTGTCTAGGATCCTGACAGATCTAGTGATAGTGCAACAATTATACCATAGCACGTTGGTGGTTTGGTCAGCTGTTGTATCTAGATTAGTCTAAGATGGGGCTTACAAGGCAGCAGCCTTGGAAACAGTGTGCAAATTTATAAACTACAGGGTTGTTAGGGCCACTTTAGATATGGGGGTTTTGTTTGGTTCTAGAACATTGGGATTTCACATTCACAAACCCTGTTTAGTAGAGGGAGGATGGCATTCATCTCTATGATAGTAGCTGGGATCTGTTTAATTTTTCACTTATCTTCCTTTATTCAAGAATTGTCAGTCACAAGTTAGACTACATATGCAGTTTATAATTGAATTTATTATGGTTTAAGTGGAAATACAATTTGAAATTTTTTTTATGAGCCCAGAGGGTGAAATTTGCTGTGGGGCCATTGTTATGGTGTTTGGATGCTGCCTTTCTTTGAGAGTAATTGCAGAGTATACATGTCTAGGAAAGTAGGGGAGTGGGAGTAGGCTGCTTAGGTCAGCAGACTGGTGGGTGGTCACTGTGCTGCCTTACCCTCCTTTTGATTCCTAACAAACTGAGAACCGAAAAAACAAAACTTGCTCAAAGCAGAAAAATTACCAGAACCAAAGTGAACGGAGGTAGTCTCACATGTTAAAAATATGTATTTTAATAATCCAAAGAAATACAAATGAATGAAAGGATTAAGTGCTTTCATCTGCAAACATAACCAGACTTCTTCAGAATCAATTATACACATTCATAGCAACCTTTTAAATACCCCACTCATAATGATCACATGTTCATTCTCCTCCAATAAAAAAGCCAAAATGCAATTAAAATGTAATTAGAATGCAATTAAAACCTGAATAGGTATGAAAATCAGGAATCAAGCAATACCAAATGCAGTTTAAATATAGTAAGACATAAGCCTAAGAACACTGACAATAGATACATATTCATTAAGACCAAGTAAAACAGTAGCATTCAACTATAGTTGCCAGTGAAATTCCTTTTTTTCAATACAATCTTCCCAAGGCCCACCCCTTGGATTCCTGAGAAATTGTTCCAAACCAAAAAACAAAAAATAATGAACAGGGTAGTATGAAATATGCTTTACAAAGCGTTCTTAGCATTTTGCTTACTGATGTCTAAAAGATGCTCATAAATATGCTCTTTCAACTTTCTTTGACTCTTCCTCACATAAAACCTATCACAATTTTGGCATACAGCAAGGTAAACAATACCTGCAGAGTTGCAATTACAGTGAAAACAGGGTTTAATAATGTTCTAATTAACCTTAACAGAATCACCCACCAGGATGCAGCTACACTGGGGGCAGAAGCCACATTTACCAAACCGTGTTTTTTATTATTAGTGAAGCCACCACCCTGGCTCTCTACTCCAGACTCTAAGATGTATTCAGTAACAAAAGATAAGGTTTGGTCCTTCACCCCTCATTGAAGGAATCATCCACTAATTTCAAAAATCTCTTTCAAAAAGCGCTTGTCTTCTATATACATTCTGGCCAAATTTAATATTGCCCTTTTTAATTATCCTCTTTTTGATGCTCTGATTGATGTATGTATGTATAATAAGGTATTAGAGTAAGACAGTACAACTGTTGCTGACATCTTTGATAATGTTAAAGAATTGTTCTTAAAGACTAATTCCATGAAAAGAGTAAGAATGTTAATATCATTGTTGTCCAAGGATGTGGACTCCATTAAAAAATCATGAAACCACTCCAGTCCTATGGAATGTAGTATAACATTGAATAATTCAACCACATCAATTGTAAGTAAAATTAAGTCTTTTGAATATCATAACTGTTTGAGTTTGAGCAAGAAATCCCAGGAGTCTCGACACAAGTAGGAAAAAGCTTCCAGACACTTTTTAAGTTTATAGTCAATATACTTGGCAAGAGGATGGGTTTTAGAACACCGTGCACTAATAATGGGGTCTCATTGGTGGGTCAGTGGTGCTTTCATGAATCTTAGGAATGCCAAACAAAGTGGGTGCCACTGGGTACTTCACTTCAAAAAAGTGGAAGAGTTCAAAAGTAATTTGCCCCAGATAAAGCAAGTCCTTCAAATAATAGTCAATCTCCTCGTAAACAATATGGACAAAATTTAAAGAAACCTCCTCATAAAAACCACTTTGTAAAACATAATCATTCATTCTGTTTAAATAATCATGTTTTTTCATGATAACGGCACCTCTTCCCCCATAGGGTTTCATTACCCTTAGGTCTTTTTCATGTGATAATTCAGTCAGCAATGAATACTCAGTCTGGGTTAAATTATAATGTGACCTGTTCTTGTGACTGCCTTGCCAAAAATGTCTCAGATCATTCTCACAATGTTTTTCAAATAACAGAACAGGCAAAGAAAGGGGGGGGGGTTTGAAGTACTGCTACGGTGCAGAATCTCAGAACAATACTGTCTGTCATTAAACAAAATCTTGAAATTCAGTTTCCTTAAAAAAATCTTTAAGTCAATAAACACTTTATCGGTTTGCAAATGACAGGAGGGAACAAAATTATATCCTTTGCTAAACAAGTCAGCGTGGGCAGTGTTTGAAACATTGGTTGGAAAAATTAAATAGTTTAAAATCACCCGAAAGGTTCTGGATGACCTGGGGACCATAGGTTCATAGATGTGTACTAGGCTAATGGCCCTGGAGCCTTTACAAGCCTAGCCCATAGGGTTACTCTGGCATCGTGCGACCTGACCTTGGTTTCCAGTGTCTCTGTCTAGTAGAGCCACTGGAGTGATCCCCAGGGTGAATTTTCTATTTCCATCCACTCATCAAGATTTCCCTCAAAGAGGGCCAGTGAGGTGCTCTGTTTGACATGTATGGGAAGTCTATTCCATAGCATGGGCAGTCTCTGGGTTATGAACCTGTCCCTCTAGCACATTCTGTTGATTGTGGTAATGAGGTTGAAGTCTCTGGAGCATGTGGTATGGAGGGACTGGGATTTCTTTAGATGTAGCATTTCTAACAGAGCTGGGTCAGACATGGCTTTGTAAGTCAAGCAGAGATTGCCTCTAAGTAGGCGATATAAGACAGGGAAGAGTTGGAGTTTTTTGAGTCTGTCTGTATTGAACAAGTGTTTAAGGCCTAGGATCCTCTTTGTGAGGTACCTTTGCTGCCTCTCCAGTTGTTACATGTATCTAGTGAGGTACATGCCAAATGGAGCATTGTACTCAATGATTGGCCTAATAGGTTCATAGGTAGGTACTAGGCTATCGGCCCAGGGGCCTAAATAAGCCTAGCCAACAAGGTTCCCTGGCTTAGGCCACCCATGAAAGTTAATTTCCTGTGCCCCTGTCGAGCAGAGCCACAGAAGTGATCCCATTAAGTTGTATTTTCTATTTCCCATCCACTCATCAAGATTTTTCTTGAAGAGTGCTAATGAGGAACTTTGCTTGACATAGATGGGTAGCTTGTTCTAGAGTATAGGAAGTCTCTGGGACAGGAATCTATCCCTCCAGCATGTCCTGTTTATTGTGATGACAAGGTTTAGGTCCCTAGAGTATATAGCTTGGAGGGATTGGGATTTCTTTAGGTGTAGCATGTCCAACAGCTCTGGGTTTAACATAGCTTTATATGTTAGGCAGAGATCTCCTCAGAGTAGGCAATACGCTACAAAGTAAAGCTGGAGTTTTTTGAGACAGTCAGTGTAGGGCATCTGTTTGAGGCCAGTAATCCTCTTTGTGAGGTACTTCTGTGGCCTTTCCAGCTGCTGCAGATATCTTGTGAGGTACATTCCAAAAGGGGCGTTGTACTCTATAATGGGTCTAATGAGTGCCAAATAGAGGGGAACAATGACCTCTTTTTTCCTGGATGAGAACCCTTTTGTGATGAGGTGTGCCACACAGAAGGATTTCCTGACTACTGTGGCGATGTGATTATCAAAGAAGAGACTACTGTCCACCTGGGTCCCAAGGTCTCTTAGGTTCATAGGTTCATAGATTAGTACTAAGCTAACTGCCCTTGTGAGCCATTTTAAGCCTAGACAATTATCCCTTGTGAGACTCAAACCCTGCACCTTGTATTTGTAAGACAAACACCTTAACCATTAGGCCACCCTCCCTACCCATAATAACCACTTCCAGGATTAGAACCCACAACCATGTACACCATCCTCAGAGTAACCTACCACTAAGCTACCTGAGATGTATCACACATTTGGTGTTAAGTAGACTGACGTTTATGTGGTAGTTCATGGGTACAGAGTGTTACCAAAGGGGATGACAATGCACTTTTTGGCACTGAGCTTGAGGCCATGCCTCTGACACCAGGCATCTGTCTCAGTGAGGCCCTTCTGTAGGATGTCCACATCATATGGGGACTCGATTATGGCTAAAAAGAGAAGGGTAGAGGGAGACAATGACCTCTATCTTCCTGGGTGCAAAATCCTTAGTAATGAGATGTGCCACACAGAAGGACTTTCTGACCACAGTGGCAGTGTGGTGGTCGAAAGAGAGGTTGCTGTCAGCCTGTGTTCCCAGATCTCTTATAACACCTTCTGTGTTCAGTGGACTGCCATCGATGTGGTAGTTCATGGGAACTGGGTTTTTCCCAAAGGGGATGGCGACACATTTTTTGGCATTGACTTTAAGGCCATGGTTCTGACACCAGTCGTTGGTCTCAGTGAGGCCTTTCTGTAGGATGTCAACATCACTTGGGGAGTTAATAATGGCTCCCAACTTGCAATCATCTGTGAACTTTGTCAGCCAGAGTCCCTTTGTGTTGTACTGGACTTCTGAGAAGTAGATACCAAACAGGAGAGGACCCAGGACCGATCCCTGTGGGACTCCACTCGTGACTGGTCACCAGACTGACTTGGAGTCGCTACTTTCACACTGTGGGTTCTATCTGTGAGCCAGTTCACAACCCTCCTAGTGATATAGGGGTTGATGCCTAGATTAGTAAGTTTTTCTATGATTCCTGGGTGGGGAATGGTATCAAAGTCCTTGGTCAGATCAAGGTAGGCTGTATGAACCACCTTGCCTTCATCCACAGCTCTGGTGACTGACTCAAAGAAGTCGACCAAGTTGAGCAGGCATGATCTACCCTTCACAAAACTAAACTGTATGGGATCCAGAGTTTGGAGATTCCCTATATCCTTGTTTATTAGGTCCATGATGATGCGTTCCATAGCTTTGCACATCAGACTTGTCAGGCTAATGGGGTGACAGTTCCCAGGGTCTATGGTCGCTCCTCCTTTGTGGAGAGGGATGACTATAGCAGTGCTCCATTTGGTAGGGACAAAGCCTGAGGTGAAGCTGTGATTGAACAGGGGACACAGGTGAGGTGCCAATTCACTCTGCAGTTCATGTAGAACACAGCCAGGGATATTTTCAGGTCCCATAGAATCTGTATTCTTGGCCTTGGACAATGCTGTTTTAACCTGTGCAGCAGTAATACTGGGTGCCTGGCAATCTACTGGTATTGTAATTGGTCTTTGGGGGGGTAAAGTTGGCACTGAATCTGTTGGCCAGTACATTGGCAATATCTTTTGGCTCGGTATAGGAGGTACCATTGTGCAGTAGCTCAGAGCACATCTGGGTATTGCCATGGAGGTTCTTTACATAACTATAGAAGGCCTTGTGGTTGTCTTTACTCTCTGCTGCAATTCTGTTTTCATAGCTAGCTTTACAGGATTTGATGAGGTATCTCAATTTTTTGTTGAGGCTGATAAGTGAGTTTTTCCAGTCTTGGGACTTTGCCTTATTCTGCATCGGTTACCTCCTTCTGTTGTAGAGTTTGTTTATGGCAGGGGACCACCAGATTGGCTTTCTTTTTTTGGAGGAGAGCATCTTGGAGGAGAGAGGCTCATTAATACCTCCTCTGCAACCAGCTGTTGTTGCATGGGTCCATGTTCATCTTTCTGCCATATTGCGAGCTTCCTGAGTTGCGTGCGTGCCTCCTTTTTATTCCTCCCTTTCTTTTCCTGGTCCAGTCAAAGGTTCAGGAATGCTGAAGAGAGCACTGCACTTGGTTAGCTGGTCAGGCTTTGCCCAGAGGGCACAGAAGAATGCCTTGCAGTAGGGGCTGGACAGGCCAATTGGTATGGGCTTTCTGTCATGTTGTCCAGTTTGAGGTCTTTTAAGGTGACTGAAGCCTTAGATTGTTGTTTACTACTGTCATATGAATTTTGTTATCAAATGATGTTATTGATGCAAGTGATCTCAGTCATGATACATGTGATATATTTTGTCATCTAATAAACTTGTTGCAATGTCTTTGACATGTCTTTTGTGTTTGTTATGGAGATAGGGAGTGGAGGTCAGGAGACAAATGTGTGTTGTTAAAGATAAAGGCCTAGTACTGCTAGTTGTAAATTACTATGTTACATTTATCCTAAACACCTCATGAACCATATTGATTCAATGCAAAACTGTTTAGGACATTCTATAAGATTTATCAGATATGCATCCCATAAATTGCATCATTTTTTTCTTCTATGACCTGTAAAACTGACTAACTACAAATAGAGGAAATATTATATTAGGGTGCTAAGTGGCATCCTTCTTTTGAGTAAAGCTTACTCAGAAATTAGAGCTAAGAGCCTCAGGGGAATCTCAAATCCTTGGTCAGAGATCCCCTTAAAGTATAAAAACTGCACTTAAAACTGTAGCTTTAGGTGACTCAGATTCTTGGCTGGAGATTCCCCTATGATAAAAATGGCATGTAATACTGGAGCTGTAGGTGATTCAAATCACTGGTTGATGATTCCTGTATGGTAAAGAAAAAACTGCCCTTAAAACTTGGCCTTTAGGTGACTCAAATTCTTCACTAGTGATTCCACTATGATAAAAACATGTAACACTGGGGCTTTAGGTGACTCAAATCCTTGGCTGGAGATTCCCCTATGATAAAAATGACAAATTACACTGGGGCTTTAGGTAACAGTGAAATCCTTGACTGGAGATTCCCATTTGAAAAAAACAACATGTAATACTGGGGTGACAGTCAAATTCCCCTATGGTAAAAACAATACATTACACTGGGGCTTCAGGTGGCTGTCAAATCCTTGGCTGGAGATTCCCCTATAACAAAAAAATCTACCCTTAATACTCGGCCTTCAGGTGACTCAAAGTCTTCACTAGTAATTCCCCTATGATAAAAATGGCATGTAACACTGGGACTTTAGGTGACTCAAATCCTTGGCTGGAGATTTCCCTATGATAGTAATGACACATTACACTGGGGTTTTAGGTGACAGTCAAATCCTTCGCTGGAGATTCCCCTATGATAAAAATGACATGCAACACTGGGGCTTTAGGTTACAATCAAATCCTTGGCTGGGGAGTCCCCATGATAAAAAACAACATGTAAATTTTGGGATTTAGTTGACTCAAATCTTGGCTGGAGATTCCCCTATGATAAAAATGACATGTAACACTGGGGGCTTTAGATGACTCAGATCCTTGGCTGGAGTTTCCCCTGTGATAAAAATGGCACATTACACTGGGGCTTTAGGTGACAGTCAAATCCTTGGCTGGAGATTCCCTATGATAAAAATGGCATGTAACACTGGGGCTTTAGGTGACTCAAATCATTGGTTGGAGATTCCACTATGATAAAAATGACAAATTGCATTGGGGCTTTAGGTGACACTCAGATCCTTGGCTGGAGATTCCCCTATGATAAAAATGACACATTACACTGGGGCTTTAGGTGACTGTCAAATCCTTGGCTGGAGAATCCCCATGATAAAAATGACATGCAACACTGCTGCTTTAGGTGACTGTCAAATTCTTGGCTGGAGATTCCCCTATGATAAAAATGACACACTGTACTATGGCTTTAGGCGACAGTCAAATCCTTGGCTGGAGACTCACCTATGATAAAAACAACACATTACACTGGGGCTTTAGGTGACAGTCAAATCCTTGGCTGGAGATTCCCCATGATAAAAATGACTTAATTACATCGGGGCTTTAGGTGACAGTCAAATCCTTGACTGGAGATTCCCATTTGAAAAAAACAACATGTAATACTGGGGTGACAGTCAAATTCCCCTATGGTAAAAACCATACATTACACTGGGGCTTCAGGTGGCTGTCAAATCCTTGGCTGGAGATTCCCCTATAACAAAAAAATCTACCCTAATACTCGGCCTTCAGGTGACTCAAAGTCTTCACTAGTAATTCCCCTATGATAAAAATGGCATGTAACACTGGGACTTTAGGTGACTCAAATCCTTGGCTGGAGATTTCCCTATGATAATAATGACGCATTACACTGGGGTTTTAGGTGACAGTCAAATCCTTCGCTGGAGATTCCCCTATGATAAAAATGACATGCAACACTGGGGCTTTAGGTTACAATCAAATCCTTGGCTGGGGAGTCCCCATGATAAAAAACAACATGTAAATTTTGGGATTTAGTTGACTCAAATCTTGGCTGGAGATTCCCCTATGATAAAAACGACATGTAACACTGGGGGCTTTAGATGACTCAGATCCTTGGCTGGAGTTTCCCCTGTGATAAAAATGGCACATTACACTGGGGCTTTAGGTGACAGTCAAATCCTTAGCTGGAGATTCCCTATGATAAAAATGGCATGTAACACTGGGGCTTTAGGTGACTCAAATCATTGGTTGGAGATTCCACTATGATAAAAATGACAAATTGCATTGGGGCTTTAGGTGACACTCAGATCCTTGGCTGGAGATTCCCCTATGATAAAAATGACACATTACACCGGGGCTTTAGGTGACTGTCAAATCCTTGGCTGGAGAATCCCCATGATAAAAATGACATGCAACACTGCTGCTTTAGGTGACTGTCAAATTCTTGGCTGGAGATTCCCCTATGATAAAAACGACACACTGTAGTATGGCTTTAGGCGACAGTCAAATCCTTGGCTGGAGACTCACCTATGATAAAAACAACACATTACACTGGGGCTTTAGGTGACAGTCAAATCACTGGCTGATGATTCCCATGGTAAAGATAAAAATGACCTAATTACACCGGGGCTTTAGGTGACAGTCAAATCCTTGGCTGGAGATTCACCTATGATAAAAACAACGTATTACACTGGGGCTTTAGGTGACTGTCAAATCCTTGGCTGGAGATTCCCCATGATATGTAACTCTAGGGCTTTCTCATCTATATCCAGAGTGTGGAGCAGCATCACATCTTTTCTTACCTCTGATTTTTTTCCTTTGAGCTTCAGTCAGGATTAAGCAATCAAAGTATCATTACTTAGGTAGGGAATTATTTTGCAGCTCTGTGTCTGAACGCTTGTTTGGCTTTTGCTGAATTTGGTGTTACATAGTCACTGCCTTGTGTACTCCATGATGTTACAGCTGTACATCTACATCTGTAGAATATTTCAACTTTTATTATCTTTAGCTATAATCACCTTGTTCGGTTAGGCTGATTTAACACACGCATTGCTGAACTTTCTTATTGAACAGGTTGTTGTCATTTCTGTGCAACCTGCATTTATTACAGAGCATGTACATTTTTTGTCCAGGTTTTACTATAGTTCTTATATTTTTGTCCATGCCAACTATGTGATCTGAACTGTTTAAAACAGATCCATGTAGATAAACACATGCATTCAGTTATCCAATGAATGAATGAATACTACATTATTTTGTGTAGAGTAGTATTTCACCATCTTATCCTAGAAACAGATTGCTCTGGCAGGCGAGTTGGAATTAAAACACAGAATTCTCAAAGTGCTGTTATAATGATACACCATGTTGTCTTTTTTTCTCTCATATCGCATTTCTGCTGATCGTTTTCAAAAGGAACATGGTATTTATTACATATGGATGCTTTAAAGTGCAGACAGCAGCATTTATATTTTATGGTTAGGAAACAGAAGTCAATATTTATAGCGTCAGGGTTTTACCATGCAGCCAGTTTTGGTTTCAGTTTTCTGTGGTCCAGATGCCATTTAGTCCGACTACTTTCTAATGGCAAACATTCTTTCTAATGGCCTGACCAAATGAAACATAAAAAAAAAACTTAGATCTTTATTCTTATGTTATATGAAAGGCTGTAAATGTATTGTGTTTTATTTGTATTAATTTCTGAGAAAAAATGCTGTAAAATGCATTTCTATCTTGTTTACTTTACTGGAAATCAACCAAAGCCTTTTTTTTTGTTTCTTTCTAGATATGCTATCTAACTACTTTCTTTGTATAAAATCTGTTTTCTTACATACCACCATTCCTAAATGATTTTTCTTTCATTAATTTACACTTATTATTCAGACATCTGTCATATAATCCAGTATAAAATTCTATTTAATGTTAGTATAACACAAACAGCTAGATATAATTTCTAAGTTTGCACTGATTAAAACCATATTTAAAGGCCTTAGAAATGTGGTTATATTGTCAAATTCTGTGAACTGTACTGATATGCTGTTTTTTGGATTTAGTGACCTCAAAAATCTGAATTAGCTGTTTTCTGGTTCAGCTCAGAATGTGTGTGTATGTGTTTGTGCATGTGTGTGTTTGTGTGTGTGTGTGTGTGTGTGTGTGTGTGTGTGTGTGTATTTAAATAACACGTTTATATTTCGGTATGTTCTATAAGAAACCCATATTATTTCATACTTCATTTTATGTAATTTATGCTTTTTTGACTTTGCTTTGGTTCTTGTTCTTGTAAATCTCATATTGTTTCAGGTTTCATCATGCTTCTCTTTCCACTTCAGTTCTGTTTCATTTTTCTCATATGAGCACTTCTCACATTGTGATCCTAACGCTACAGTAGGTTTCAAAACTGATAATTCTGTCTTGATAATGGTGTAGAATTAAATGAAATGAATAGTGAATCTTTGAAGGGTGTTACTGAAGTCCATGTCATACTAAACTCTGTATTTTTGAGCTACAGTAGGCAGCTTTATCAATACTGGAAATCTACCTCTCTCACTGGTCAGTATCTTTCCACGTTATTGGAGTTTTATGTGAAAAGCATGAACTATGTATATACAGTATGAATTTATACTAGTACTGTTTGTATTAAACAACATTTTAAATTCAATGAGACCCTAAACATGCAGGTACCAGTAAGTGGTGGTGTTTTCTCACAGGACTGCTGTTTGGTTAGCAATGAAACGCAGCTTTTATAGGAGAAGCAGCAGACGAAAAAATGATACTCAGTGGAGGAGGTACGCTCCTATATATGCTTAAAAACATTTTGCATGTTTCTGTGAAGAAATATAAAAGGGGTGTGTTATGTGAAAGTACTGTGAGGAAACTGAACAAGAAGAGGCAAAAGGAGGAAAGAAAGACGGATAATATACTGTCATTAGAGGAAGCCGATGAGACTGAAGGCAAGCAGCAGTGGTACCAGAGAACAGAGCTTCATTTGAACATATTTAGGTTCTTGTCACAGTAGGCAAGCAAATAGTCAGATAAGAGGAAGACTCCTAATAGCCTGCTGCAGAAGAAAACAAAAATCCATGTTTGGGTGACCAAGAATTTTAACTTTTGGTTGTAGCAGACATATGTGTAAGATGAAGTTGAGAAGAAAAGTGTTAATAAATAAAAACTTACATGATTAAGCTACAAATAAGAGCAGAGAAAGATATGTGTGTATGCGTGTGTGTGTGTGTGTGTGTGTGTGTGTGTGTGTGTGTGTGTGTGTGTGTGTGTGTGCACGTGTGTGTGTGTGTGTGTGTGTGTGTGTGTGTGTGTGTGTGTGTGTGTGTGTGTGTGTGTGTTAAATTCAGTTTCTTGTGCAGATAGGCAAACATCCAAGAGGCAAGTGCTCCTTCTTCCACTGAACTATATCATTATCAGGGTCAATGACATAAAGTAGTTTGGGTAGAATGCCACCAACTCACCATTCCACTTTTCTATGACATTAGTGGCTCCTGTACACATAGTCAATGTGAAATCACTCACACGTCAGTAGCAGAAAAGACAAACAGCATAGCACAGAATGCCATTTTCTGTAAGAAATCATTGCAGTTTTTAAGTATGCGCCATCAATGGTTCACTTGTTTAGGTAGATTTCTCCCTTCTTTAAGCTGATGGAACTATTGAGGTGGTATATACAAGTTCTGAGGGTGTGGGAGGAAGCCCGTACATCAGCGGTTGCAGGGTGGTTTGCCCCTTGAGAAAAAACAATTAAAATAGATTTTTTCACCCATTGAAGTTTCAGGCATTTTTTTTTCATCTTTTCCACTATGACCTTTAGATCATCGACACTCCATAGCAGAACCGCCGTTAGTACCTGGTGACTACAGCATAGCTCACCTCTTATTATGAGTTTTGTAATTAGTGGGGTCACTGGCATCATGTAACCAGAGTAATGTGAGTAAAAGCACCATCCCTGAGAAGTGCTATTAGGTCAGGTTTCTGATCTCACAAGACTACTGTACTATAAGTAGTGACCCAATCCCGTCCATTGTGTTGGGCAGTTAGGCAGATCTACTGGTATCATGTGACTGGTGTAGTGCAGAAACAGCCCCTACATTTTTAATGAGCAATATCATTAGGTAGAATAAGTCTCATGACTAGTGCAGTACAGACAGGGTTCCCCATTCCATTTACTCATGTCATCAGGTACAGTCATAAATGTCAAGTCATAGTTAGTACTTCAAGTTCAAGTTTATTAAGGCACTTGTAACAAAGCACTGCAACATTATAACACCAAACTGTGATAAAACATAGTTTCTCAAAGCTCTTTTAAAACCAGCATCCCCTCACACAGTAGAGAAGAAATTCTAGAAGCATGGCGGTGATCACAGAAGGGATACTCATCTGATGTCTCCAGATGTATGGGAACATGCATATGCCAGGAAAGGGTAGAAAACACCTCCACAGTGACATGTGTGTTCCTGTCAGCCATCAGAACTAAGGCTAGAGACCTAACCACCAAACTCCTGATGTTTGTCGGGATGATGGTCAGCAGGCAGCAGGGAGGAAAAAACAAAATACACTCTCAAAAAAGGAAATATTTTCTTAGTCTCATAACTGATAGCGAGTTCACAGGTAAATAATAGGCCATGTGTCTATAGACTGCACCTTGTATCTATGATAAATCATGCCAAACCCTCCCCCGATAGATTTCCATACAAAAAATATATTTTAATAACAAAAAGTTCTTACAGTGTTCAAATAGGAAGAATAGCAAGTGCTGCATATGACTTATTACTTCAAATTAAAGAAGCAACAATGTTAGTCTTTTAGATTTTGAAATATACTTTCTATTGGAATAAAGAACATTGCCCTTGCTTAAAATTAGTAAATGAATAATATGCACAGAGTCAAGAGTTCATATTAAAGAATAATCTATATATTGTATACAATGGGACTGTGATGATATGGGCAAGTGCCAGCATAGCCAGCTGGAGTTTTGTAAAGAATGAAATGTCCTTTGAATATCAAACTGATTCATACAAGATTACAAATGCATTAGAGCTGTATGTCATTTGTATAGCTAGCTGATTTGTACAGATGTTTGTGCTGAAAATGTATTGGGGAGGTTTGCTTGTGTTAAAATGTATCAACAGTGCAAAATGCTGAAATGAAAAGTAGTGTACATTTATTATTGTAACTGAATTAAATGTATATGTTTTAATAGATGACACTGGGACAGCAAAGGTTAACTTTAAGAAAAATAAGTGATATGTATATGAGCTGTTAAACCATTAAAACGGCACCTGCAAGTATCAGCAATGCTGAGTCTGGGAAAGAGCCTTTGTTCATTAGCTCAGTGAAAAGAGGGGAGGCCCCAGGCACTGCCATAAACATTTGGATGTGTATTGTGGCCATCTGTGCGAAATTCGTGTCTCAGCTTCAAAGGAGAATACTGTGAGAATGTAGAGTCATGTGACCAGATGAGGTCATTCTGCCAGCCCTCTTGGAAATTATATTTTAGATATAACAAAGAGAAATCTGAGAGTATAGAGTATTCTGTTTGGGAAACCTGATGAGAAAGACCGTCAACCATAGCATCTTGTCTTGTGGTTGTAAGTAACTTAACTAGGGAATAGTAATTCTTTTAGTTTCAGTCAGGAATATAATGAAGCTTAGTTCACAGAGTGTTTTTCTTTATTTGTATGGTCTGTCCATCAATGTTAATTTCAATATTTATTGTGATTTAAAGTCTGTGGTTTACTGTAGATATATATTCAATATTTTCCTGTTCTTTTAATATTTATTATTAAATATATTTAAAACTATTATTGTGTCTGGTACTTGTAGAAAATAGCTAACCTTTGAGAGTACTTATATTTATTTGGTGACACTTTGTGGGCCACTCTAGCCATCTTGGTGAACTACTACCATTTGTATTAGTATTAATATTATTCAGTATAATTGGACATCCTTTGTTAAGGGCCTTGGAGTAGCTGATTGGGGAGTGTCTGTTTGTGGTGATAACTACCTTATAGTCTGGACAGTAGGGGGCATAGCTAACAAACCTGTGCCAGCCTTTCCCAGGAGTGTGTGTGTGTATGTGCAAATCAAATCTCTCAGTGTGTGTGTGTGTGTGTGTGTGTGTGTGTGTGTGTGTGTGTGTGTGTGCGTGTGTCAGCTACTTGGGGCAGGGGCACAAAGCAGTGGGTTTACAGAGATGGTGCTGGAGGGCTTGGCATGGACACTTGACTGAGGACCTAACCCTACAGCTGTAGCAGTGGGGAGTCTTACTGGGGATCTGGAGGTAGACAGATATAGAGACCTCTAGAACCCAGGCTGAGTGTGTTCTCTGTGTACCCTTGAGGGAAACTGTACTTCATGCAGATAGGTCTGCATCTGGAAATACTGAGTGTATACATTTGTATGCCAAGTGTACTTCCCTCCCCAGTGTCAGTGGTGAGGATTCAGGCTCCATGATTACTGGCCCAGCGTGTGGATGACACATATTGGTGGCCGTCATATATTGGTAGCAGTGGTGGGCATCACAGGGACAACATTATATCAATAATTAGTTCTCATTAAATGTCCAGATAGGCTACAGGTTCTCTGTCCTTAGACAGGATAAGGCAGGTATCAGAGAATGAATAAATGAATAAACAAATCAATGAACAGAGTCAGACATTAACAAAGAGCATTGTCTCCAAAGTTATAAGTGATATAGGTGCTGCATATTTTTGGTAAGAATTAGATAAGTTCAGTACACAGCTGTTGCACACCTTTAACAGAAACTAGATAAGTTCATTTCATTTGGCCCATTTAATAAGCTCAGATTAATGCCATTTGGAAAGAAAAAATAATTGCAATATAAAAGATATTGAATATGAGCACATTTCAGCATTAAATGAATGGAAAACATAGGTTTCTCAAGTGCCTTTCATAACATCAGAGATGAATTATTAGCACATAAGTTAATTACAATATATATATATATATATATATATATATATATATATATATATATATATATTTTTTTTCATCTCATTTGGTAAACTGGATACCTGGATGACTTTAAAACATAATTTGGAAAATATCTTAGGATGGTGTTGCTGTTAATGAGGGTGTACCTTTGGGTCATTATGGAGCCTATATCTATTTGTGTTGCATTTAAAGGATATTGAGTTACACAGCTCAATTCTTTTTGAAATTTATACAATGATATGGGTATTTTTTTTACCTTGACTTAAGGGGAAGCTTGTTTTTGGGGTATAGAGCCTTTCAAAGTGAGTATCTGTTTGAGTGTTTAGGACAACAGGATCCATACAAATTAAAGAGAAATGAATTAGAACTAATGAAATTATAATAAACTTTTTTTTCAGAGCATAGCAAGCTATCAGAATAACCTACTTAATTTTCTATAGAATTCAAATAATGTTCACAAATTCAAAACCTGCTTTGATGTTGTAGAAGAGCACTGTAGAATTATGTCCTTACTCCAATGACAGGGACATTGGTATATGGTTCTCAAGAAATTGATATTCCATGTTTATGAGATGCGTTCTAGGAATTATTTATTATTATTGTGGTCATGATTATGTACTGTTTGTTTATAAGCATATCTATATATATATTTATATCTACATCTATATTTATATTTATATCTATCTATCTGTATGCAAAATTAAGAAATAAATTCAGCCATACAACACACAGCAAAGCAAGGTGACAATATTTTATTTAGTAAATGTAAGATGAAATATATACAGGTTATGATGAATGAATACTGTGGCCTAACTTGATAAATTTAATGAAAATGAAAATTTTCAGTATTTAAACTATCTGAATTCAGGATTTACTGACCTTCTCCTGAAAAAAAATGAAAAATCAGTGCCTCTGCCCATAGATGATATGACATGAAGGAAATTAAATATGTAGATATTGCTGTGAAGTATGTTTTATTTAAAATGCATATTAAATACATTTGTGGCAGTACTTTTACTGTGTAATGCTGCTTATTCTAGCAGAACATACTCTATGGCTTAAAACATATGTGTGTTTGTATTTTGTTTTGTGCTTACAAATTGTAGGTAGATTTTACTATTTTCAGAGAAATAAGTTCTAAATCTGCCTTCTGCTGTTCATTCAGTTTATGTACCATTTCTTTGGACCACTCTCAAATCATTGGCAGAATCATATTATATTATATTATATTATATTTGGTGGTATTTAAATTCAAGCGTTTTAATTAACTAGAGTATCATACCGACAGGATATGTCATTTTGCTAATCCATTAAGGTTTGGGTTCTAGTAAATATGCCTTTTAATAGATCGCTATTATTTTTCTCTCTTCCCTTCCCATACCACATTCCTTTCTGTAGCACAATGCACGTCTCTTCATTCTGACAAAATCCTAATCCAGTCCCAACTACCATTTTCTTTCCTCTGAGGAACATAACCGTTTCAGCAATGCATGTTGGGATACTGAGAGACATCACAAGTGCTTTGATGTCTTTGAGAGTTTGCCTCTTGTTCCCTTCCCTACATCAGTCCCTCTTATGCAGTATTTCCTAGGTAGACCCTTACTCTGTGCCTCTGATACACAGCCGTTTGAAGAAGCACTCGGTACCCTGTAGGTTACCATATCTTCAGCCTACAGCGTCTACCATTGATCTGCTCTGCAGAGTGCTGGTTGTCTATTGCCTTATCCTGAAATGCAAAAGCTGCTGATCTGCTATGTTAGCCTACCTCATCAGTGAGATCCCCTGGTACTCAGAATGATACATGGCAACATCATTAGGGTTTTTTCTAGTAATTAATACAGAGACTTAAGGCTCTGAGATGTTAATGAACTGCTTTCTGTAGTTCAGGGTTTGATTCTCTCAGCCTCCATTTGCTTACTGTGTGACTATGAGCAAGTCACTTAACCAGACAGCTCGCTGTGCCAGTTGAAAATCTGGGCAAGGCTCCTCAATGGTATTTTGTACTGTATGCCTAATAAATACTTACAAATTTATAAACCTGCCCTCTTTGTCACTAGAAATGATATCCGGTTCCATGCCAAATATGAAGATTAACTAGAGCTTCTGATTCCACTGCACTACCTATAATGTTAACCCCCCAAAAAAGAATTTTAGTTTCAGTACTCTCTCATTTAAGTAATTTATGGTACGGCGGTAGCGTTGTTACCTCACAGCAAGAGGTTCTCCTGTTCGTAATTTAATATATATAAAGCACTTTGTCTATTCAGAATCTTCAGAAATCTTTTTCTGTTTAAAAACTTTCATAGCTTGTTGTCTTAGGCTATTGTATAAACTAAAACATTTACTCTGTGTAATTATCTCTTGGCTAGTGGGGGCTGGTTCTTTTGTGTTCTTGTAAAAAAAAAATTGTGTTTCTGGTCTTTGGTGCAGGCTGGAGAAGTTGTTTGACCGCAACTGAGCTACAAAATATAAGTATTTTTTGATTATTTTAACAGATTACTGTTTTTATAATTTAATATATATAAAGCACTTTGTCTATTCAGAATCTTCAGAAATCTTTTTCTGTTTAAAAACTTTCATAGCTTGTTGTCTTAGGCTATTGTATAAACTGAAACATTTACTCTGTGTAATTATCTCTTGGCTAGTGGGGCTGGTTCTTTTGTGTTCTTGTAAAAAAAGTTGTGTTTCTGGTCTTTGGTGCAGGCTGGAGAAGTTGTTTGACCCATAACTGAGCTACAAAATATAAGTATTTTTGATTATTTTAACAGATTACTGTTTTTATAATTTAATATATATAAAGCACTTTGTCTATTCAGAATCTTCAGAAATCTTTTCTGTTTAAAACTTTCATAGCTTGTTGTCTTAGGCTATTGCTCTTATACTTGGTGTCTTTGCAGTTGCCCGCCCCTACTGTGACACACCTCCCAGTCTAGTGTCATTAGCTCATTCTTCTTAATACAGAGAGAACATTTGATAAGGCCTTCTGTTCCTCCTTTTTACCTTTTCAAAAGTAAAACAAAACTTTTTTCTTCTTCGCCTGAACCTTCTTGTGTTCTGACTGTCCTTCTCAAACATATTGGAAATATACAGTATATTTCAGAGCATTTGTTATAACTGTATTTGCTATAACTGATTTAAGTATTTTTTTCTGGCTTTTTGAATATTTACTGCTTAGCGACTGCATCTTAGCCTGTTTATACAGCTCTGCATTCTATTTAAACTGTTTTTGTGTTGATTAACTGTTTTGCACTCTTAAAAAGTTATTTGTTGCTTAATTTTACCTGTAGGCTAACACACTCAAGTGTGCTAGCCACTTAAAAGCATTTATAGCATTTACTGTCTAAAAAAAAAAAAAAAAAAAAAATCTCTTGTTTTCCCACCTTACTGAACTAGAGTAGTCCAGTTTCAGAGTTGCTGATCCCTGGGCTTTGTTTTTAGTTCCTGTTACTGATCCATTGCCTTATTAGGAAGGAGGGAAGTTTCTTTGCTTACCAGTGGGAGTGGGAAGCACTGAGCAGCCTTTTGTCCGAATTGGTGAAGTTTCAGCCAGAAACTAGTAGTCTATTGGTCGCTTTGGGCCAATTCCTAGCTCCTTTCAGCCCCTGCTATAAAACACGCTAAACACGTGTTTTCCAGCTTGTACCAACTCTGCACAGATCCTCGTGGTGGCCTGCAGAGTGATCCAAGCAGCAGAGAGCTAAAAGAGTGACTTTCTACCAGATATAAGTATTTTTGTGGCTTTCCACTGTTATTAAGCTAGCGACTGCATTTCGCCTGTTTTACTGCTACTTTAAGTGATTTCTGCATTTTACACTGTTTATTGCACTTTAAGTTACTAATTGTTGCAAATTGTTTCTGTAGGCTACACACTAAAGTGCGCTAGCCGATTTACAGCATTTATAGCATTTACTGTCTGTTTTTTCCTTATCTCTGTAATAAAACAAAAAATCTCTTGTTTTCCCACTTTACTGAACTAGAGTAGTCCAGTTTCAGAGTTGCTGATCCCTGGGCTTTGTTTTTAGTTCCTGTTACTGATCCATTGCCTTATTAGGAAGGAGGGAAGTTTCTTTGCTTACCAGTGGGAGTGGGAAGCACTGAGCGGCCTTTTGTCCGATTTGGTGAAGTTTCAGCCAGAAACTAGTAGTCCATTGGTCGCTTTTGGGCCAATTCCTAGCTCCCTTCAGCCCCTGCTATAAAACACGCTAAACTGTACTGCTGATCTAACCAGCATATCCTATAACTGAAAAGTTCATCTCTACTTGATTCCCAAGTAGACTATTCTCTATCTGTAAAGCCTAGCACTTACTCCTACAGTACTTGCACCTTGATAAAGCACTCTTATTATAGATAGTACCCCACCAGCCCAAAACCCACTTCCCGAGTCCTTTGAAAGTTCTTTATCTACTACTTCTAGTATGTCGAGGGATCAGTTGCTAGTGTCCTCTCCAGCTCAACTGGTGAACCTGGGAATATTGAGGCAATGTTACAATTGCCTCATGTACACAGACAATCCTCTCCTTCTCCCACAAAACACAAATACATGCGAGAGATGCAACTATACGGCCAAACTGGAGGCTGAGCTCTCTCAACATAGGACTGGCAAGACCAGACAGGAGGAGAAGGCAACCACACACAATACATACCCAGTCACACATGGTACCATCACAACTTCAAATCATACACATACTCACACAAAGACATACTGGAGGCTCTGGTCAAAAATTTACCGAAACAGCAGAGGCCACCAAAGCAGACACCCAAACAACTACCACCTCACGACCCAACACATGCAACACATAGACCACACAGTCAGAGTGTCAAACAGTCACAGCCCTTAAGGCCAAACAAAATGCCAGACACACTTGTCATTGGTGATTCCATAGTCAGGCACACTGACGTCCCGCTCACCAGACTGAGTAAGGAGAAGGTCACAGTAAGCTGCCTGTCGGGGCCTAGAATCCGCCACATAACGCAAGCACTCAGGTCTCTCAACAGCAGGTACAAGTACGACTCAGTCATTGTCCACGCTGGTGTCAACGACCTGAGACGTACCTCCTTGGACTACATGAAAAGGAACGTCGAGGAGCTCTCTGATTATGTAGCCCAGGCAGGTATGACCCTGACCTTGAGCAGTATCCTACCTTCACCTAGAATGATGCCACAATACAGTGATAAGATGATCAGCTTTAATAATTGGCTTAAATTCTGGTGTCATTCAAAGGGGATCCAATGTCTGTCTGCCTGGGATGACATGCTGGACAAGCCACGCTGCTTCAAGGGACGGCTTGCACCTGTCACCCTGGGCTTCCGGATATTGGCAAAGGCTCTTGCCACCCCATAGTGCCTTTTTAGGCAAGGCTCAAATTCTAAACCTACCACCCTAGAACACCAAAAAGGAAAAAACTAAGGGTAATGCTGCTCAATGACAGAAAACTCAATCTCAAGATGCACGCACTCGAGGCACTTCTCAATATGGAGAACATCGATGTCTGTGCTGTGACAGAAACCTGGTTCAAGGCTCCTGAGAGCACCCCAGCACTAACAGGTTTCACCTCATATCATACGTTCCGCCCCAAAATCCGGACAACACCAAGAAAGGAGGGGTGTCCATATTCATAAAGGACACCCACACCTCAAGGTTGGTGGCAACGCACTGCATCGGAGACCATCCAGGTGCAATTAACCATAGGCAAGACTGCTCTGCAATTTGTAGCATGTTACAGGCCACCCTCTCAAACTCAGGAACCTCACATGGCCTTCCTGAAAACATTGGAGGATAAATGTATCTCCAAACACCATCATACTAGGTGACTTCAACTACCCTAATATAGACTGGGAACACTACTCAAGCCCGAACACTCTAACCCAAAGATTCCTGGAGTTCATAAACTCAAATGCCATGGAACAACTAGTCACCATCCCCACAAGAGGTGAAAACATACTTGATCTCATCATCACGAACATGGGATCAAAATGTTCAACACCGGAAGTATACCCTCACTGGTGAGATCAGATCACAAACTAATCTCGCTGGAGGTCCTCATCCCGCCCCACCTGAAACAAAAAGACCACAGTGAAAAACTTCTCAAAAGCCGATTTCACACTTTTAAAAACTAGTGTGGTCTCCTTTAAGGCCCTGAGCCAGTGGTAAACATTACTCAAACCGCTGAATCACTTACAAATGCCTTCTACCAGCACCTACAGGACTGCATGGATCAGGCAATCCCAAACAAAACTAAGACTCTCTGTACCAAAGGCAAGCGTCCAGTCTGGTGGACCCCAGCCATAAACAAGCTCTACAACAAAGGAGGAAGCTACTACAAGATAGAGCAAAATCCTTGAAAGGTAAGGCACCTTTGATCATTATAAGTAAAAACTAAGAGCTCTCATAAAATCATCCAAGGCAAATTTTGAGAGAAAAATCGCCAAGGACTCTAAAGACAATCATAAGGCCTTCTTTAGCTATGTTAGAAACCTAGGAGGAAACTCCCAGATATGCTCAGAATTAGTTCAAAATGATGTGAAAATTACTGAACCTACACACATTGCTAACATACTGGCTGACAGGTTCAGTGCAAACTTCTCCCTCCCCCAAAAGAAGAGAGATATCTATTCCAGAGGATTGTAGCCCCCAAACATCTCCAACGCCCAGGTGAGAACTGCCCTCACTAAGGCAAAAACACAGCATCCATGGGACCGGATGGTGTCCCCGGCTGTGTGCTTCATGAACTCAACGAGGAATTAAACCCACAGTTAGGACAGCTGTTTAATCTTAGCCTCACCTCAGGATACGCACTCAAGGAGTGGCGCACGGCGACTGTGGTCCCACTTCATAAGGGCGGTGCCTCCACAGACCCTGGAAATTACCGCCCCATTAGCTTGACAAGCCTTATCTGCAAAGCCATGGAGAGGATCATAATGGAACTCATAAATAAAGACATAGGGAACTTGCAGACTTTGGATCCAACCCAGTTTGGCTTTGTCAAAGGCAGATCCTGCCTCTTAAACTTGGTTGACTTTTTCGAGACAGTCAGCAAGGCCATTGATGAGGAAAGGCAGTCCATACAGCCTACCTCGACCTGGCAAAGGCCTTCACACAATACCCCACTCAGGTATCATCGAAAAACTCATCAGCTTGAATGTAAACCCATACATCACAAGATGGGTTGCAAACTGGCTAAGCGACAGAACCCACAGGGTCAGAGTTGCTGGAGCCATGTCAGACTCAAAGCCTGTCACAAGTGGTGTCCCACAGGGCTCAGTCCTGGGTCCACTCTTGTTCGGCATCTACTTTTCTGAAGTACAAGCAAACACAGGAGGGTTATGGCTGACAAAGTTTGCAGATGACTGCAAACTGGGCGCCATAGTCGAAAACACATCTGACACAGATATCCTCCAGAAGGGCCTCACAGAAACGGATAACTGGTGCCAGAGCCATGGCCTGAAGTTAAACGCCAAAAAATGCATAGTCATACCCTTCGGGAAAAACAAGGTTACCCCTAGCTACCATATAGGTGACAATCCACTGAGCACAGAAAAGTCATCAGGGATCTGGGGACCCAAGTTGACAGTAGTCTTCGCTTGACACTCATGTTGCTAAAGTAGTTAGGAAAACCTTCTATATCGCCCACCTGATCATGAAGGGATTCACATCTAGATCAAGGGAGGTCATCTTCCCCTGTACTCATCACTCATTAGACCTATGATTGAGTACAATGCCCCGCTCGAATGTATCTGACCAGACACCTGATGCAGCTTGAAAGGCCCCAAAAGTTCCTCACCAAAAGGATAAAGGGTCTCAAAAATATGTCTTATGCTGCCCGACTGAAAGAACTCCAGCTTTATTCAGTCTCATACCGCTTGCTCAGAGGTGACCTGTGCCTGACATATAAGGCCATGTCAAACCCAGATTTGATGAATATGCTTCACCTCAAAAAATCTAGATCCCTCAGAACCACAAGGGCGGGAGACTTAAACCTTGACACGATTATAAATAGAACATGCTGGAGGGACAGATTCATCACCCAGAGACTCCCTATGCTGTGGAACAAAATCCCGGTACATGTGAGGCAGAGCACCTCGCTGGCCTTGTTCAAGAGGAATCTTGACCAATGGATGGGAGATTGCAGATATACCCCAGGGATTACTTCAGTGTCACTGCTTGACAGAGGCACAGAAAAATGATAGGCATAGTTTTTATTCAAACTAAAGGGGTGGCGAAAGCCACATAACTATGGGCTAGGCTTATAAATGCCCTTGGGCAGATAGCCTAGTATGAACCTATGAACCTATGAACCTATGATTCTCAGCTTGGCAGTGCCTTCTGTGTGGAGTCTGCATGTCCTCCCTGCGGTTGAGTAGCATTCAAAAGACATGCGTGTGTAAATGGGTGTGCCTTCGTTGAAGGTTGGGCGTTGAGCTGGCACCTCAGCATTTCGTAAAAAAAAAATCTGCTGCCAATCATTAGCGGACCGGAGTTCTGCTGTGGCGACCCCTTACTGGGAAAAAGAAGAAAGACAAACAACAACATCTGTCATGTAGAAAATCACAAAGGTTTCAGAATTCAGCATTATATCTGTAGTAGGGAAAACCATAAATATTCCTGAGAGCAATGCTATATTTGTCATGGGATAAAAACAATGGTACAAATTCCAGTAATAAATCTGTCTCAGATATAAATCCAGCTCTTACAGTTGTAACTCTCAAATATTAAAAAAAACTCTTTATTCTATCTGTCAGTAGGATAAACCTAATGGTTTGAAATCCTAGATCTGCTTCTCCTGTGGGTAAAACCTAATTGATCTAAATGCCATTACATTATCTGCAAAGGTGATAAATCCAAGGCTTTCAGAAAGTAGTATGTGTGCCACATACTGGTAATCTCAAAGGTACTGGATCTCAGATGTTTTCACTTCACTGCAATAAATCCAATAGTATTACATCCCAGTATTGTATCTGACATAGAAAAAATGAAGAGATGAAGGTCTCTAGAACTCAGTGGTGAACCTATTTTTGGGACTATGCAAAATATTTCTGATCTCAGTGGCCCATGTAACATGTGGTTAAATTATTTTTACATTTTTACAGTTTGCTGAATTTCTGTTCCTTGATTGTAAGGTGCCTGAGAAATAAAACACCGAGGATCAAATGCCAATGGCTGTTGTCAATTGAAAGTTGTTATATTGCAGTTCCTATATACACGTCAGCAGTGATTCTTTTGTTTTGGGACAGTTCCTATGTGCATGTCAGCAGTGATTCTTTTGTTTTGGGAGATTTCTCACTTCTTTTTTTTGTGCAGCTGCAGAGTTGCTATAATTTCATCTCTTTCAGTCTTTCTAGGAATGTTGTATCTTTTGTTTCCCAAACTGTGTGACATTTTGTCAAGACCATTTTATTATTTTGATGTCCTTCACAGATGTAAACTTCCATACTTAACCTGTAGTTTGAATAATGACTAGCACAGCGGAAACACTGTGACCCAATGTCTGGAGATCAAAACTCACACTGTCTCTCTTAGATTCTTTAAGGATACCATCCACATAGTAGAACAATTACTAGTTAGTTGTTTAAATCTTTTTTATGGTCAGCCTCTTTACTCTTCTCTGTTTCTGTAATTAAAGGGGTTTTTCATTTTAATTTTTTATGAACTTAATAACCCCGTCCAGCTTTGTAGCATGTTAAGGTAAATCCAAATGACCTGAGTTCACCCAGTGGCACAGGTGTTGGAAAAGCCAGACAATGAAGGATAGAAATGACAGATGTAACCAGATCTCCTACCTGGAAGGGAGTAAATCTTGGTCCAGTTGGCTGCTTTGCCACATGCAAGCAGATTGTTGTAAATAAAAAGTTGCAGTTGTTAAATGGAGACATAGGCTTGACCTACCAAGCTGATGAATGGCACCCTCATTAATGAGTGGATCTGTGCTTCTGCAGGATATGGGTACCATGTCAACCATCTGGTTGTGGGGTTATGGATGAAATAAAAATGCCCTCATTACTTGCATGAACAGATGCTGCGGTGGTGGTGCTGCGGTAGCGTTGTCGCCTCTTGTTCGATTCTCAGCTAGAGCATTTTCTGTGCGGAGACATGCGTGAATGGGCGTACCTTCGTTGAAGGTTGTGCGTCAGGGCCGGCAACTCGGCACGTAAAAAATCTTCTGCAAATCATTAGTGGACCGGAGTTCCACTGTGGTGACCCCTAACCGGGAAAAGCCGAAAGACACAACAACAACTTGCATGAACAGATGCAAGCCAGGTCACAAACTTCTTCATGGCTTCCTGGATGATGGCTCCCACGGGTTAGCCCTCAATTCCATACTAGGGGCTCCTCAAGTGGTAGGTAACAGATGTGGGTTTCAACAGTAGGAAGAAGGCTTGATGGTCAGCATACATAGAAAAAAAATGACAGAGGGAAAAACTTAGGAAGGCTACTGAATACAAATGCCTTTCTATCTGGAAGCAGTGTGTCTAGTGAAACAAGTTTCTTGGAGTCTGATAGAATGAAAGCAGAAAGAAAGTAGCTCAAATCAATGACAATGACTTGGTGTTTGTTAGCAACTCACAGCCTTATCTCTCTGTGCTATATTGCTGTTAATGGAGTTTATAACCATCATGTACTTTTAGAATATAACACCGTTTACATACACTACTTAAAATACGTGATCAAAATAGAATCCGTTCTGTGCTGTTTTACATTACTATATAGACCTTTCATAAGTTATCAAACAGGAATAGATTTATTACTCTTAATCTATGCTTAATGGCTACCATTCCCATAGGGAATGATATGTTCATATTATACCCTTCCTTTGCCGGGTTCATTGTACTCATATTCAAAGGTGGCACAGTGGCACAGCAGATAGTGTTGTCGCCTCACAGCAAGAGGTTCCCTGTTTTGATTCTTCACTGGGGTGCCTTTTGTGTGGAGTCTACATGTCCTCCTTGGATTTGTATGGGTTTGCTCCGGGTGATCCGGTTTACTCTCACATTCCAAACACATGCAGTAGGTGGATTTGATACTCTCAATTCACCACAGGTTGGATTGTGCATGCAAGTGTGTGGTATGGAAGTACTGCCATGGCAGCCCTAGCCACCCAGTGTTGTAAACCTTGACTCTAGAAGATTGTCACTGCTGAAGTGACACCCCAACCCCATGTGCAAAAGTGGGAAAAGGGGTTGTAGATGGATGGATGATTTAATTTTAACCTCAGTCAGAAGGAATAAATGTTTGCAGACAGATAGATTCATGATTGTTAATATAACAACATTCTATGCTTTATATCAGTCTTTAATGACAAGGGTAACTGTAGACTGAATTATTTTCAGTTAATAAATTTATCTCAGCTGATATGCTGTAAGACCATTTTGAGCCTTATCCTGTCGATCCCTTGTGAGTTGCAAAACTATTTTACCATCCATGTTTAATACCTTACATTTTCTTCAGTTTAAGTAAAACTGTTTAAGGTTGATCCAAATATCAGCGTGTCCATTTCTATTCATGTACTTTTCATTTGTCTGTGGATATGAGTAAGACCCTTAATCTCATATTTACCATATTTATCTGTAGTCAAGGTTTTAACCTACTGTATGGTCCATCATGAACGTATGTATCCATTTATTTAAAAATTTGCAGGCAAAAGCAACTGGATCACAGCCCTTGTGTCAATGGTATAGTCATTCTAATAAGTATAACATTAGCTATACAAAATGACCAGTAAGACTTTCATTCAAATTTATTAGACAAGTAAAATAATTATAAAATACTTAAAACCCTCCTCATTGATTTTATAAGGAAATAAACTAATGAGTGAAGGCAGCATTACTACACAGAGCTAGGGTTCATGTGTAACAAACGAGAATATCATCGGCTATTGTAGCCTGAGAGGGATAATGCAAAGGGATATAATGCAGGGTTATAGCTGTTTGCTTCTGATTATTGTGGATAATGATGTGTGCATAGTTACAATTACTACAGTGTCCTATTGGCTCACAATATTGTGGCAGTTGACCATAAATTAAATTTTTTGAACTGGAAGCCGCATTTGTTTTGTATCCACTTGGCCCACCCAGTGGCTACCTACTCGCATTCAACTCACCCATCTATTCCTCCTGTAGGCAAGAGTCAGGCCCATTCACTCCCCTGTGAGGATGAGAGTTCTATGACTAATTAGTATGCTTCCTGTGGTGGGAACCTAATTAGCTCCTTTACTCCACTCAGAGACAAGAGTTAGGTGTTAGGGAGCAGAACACAATTCAAGTGGATCTAGTCCCCATCTCACCTAATCCTACCTTCCAGTGACCATGTAGTGTCTGTGGGAGAGCATGCATATTATTGATGGCTAGCTTACCCATTCTTACTGTAACATGGTGTCACTTTGGACAGTAAATTGTCAGCTGACCCCTACATATATAAATGTATATATAAAATTCCCATAGTTATGCTCAAACTTACTTAATGTAGAACACAACACACAGACAAAAATAAGATCGACCATACAAAACATTGAATTAAAAAAAATCATCGAACATGTGAAAGATTGGAAAAGGAAAACAGATTCCTTTCCCAATCTTTACACTAACCCCCACCCCCTATAACACTAGCCTCCAGTTTGTCTGAATAATGTCAGCATAACAGGAAGGGTTTTTTTTTTTTTTTTTGCAAAGTATGATGTGGGGTGATCGGCAAATTGTGTCTTTATGAAAACCATATTTTCTTACCATATCAACATTTATTGGTTATATATGTAAATATTTGCTATAGTATTGCTCACAGCTAGGTTCCCTTATCTTGACGAACTACTGGTTAAGTGATTTATTCAGAGCCACACAATAGGCATATGGAGTCAGAAGGAATCAAACCCCCAACCACAGGAAACAGCTCATTAGCAGCTCATACCCTTAACCTATATAACAAGTTGATCAACCTATACACCACTTTCTAGAATGAATCTCCCAAGCCCTAAGTGTAGTCCCTCCCTGGTTATACAAAAATCCTGAAATGACAAATCAAGTAAAAACATTTAGTCAGCAAGTCGTTCTGAAAAAAGCTACTTACAATAAACTACAGTAAAAATGCCAAAGATATGTTTTTTATTGCAAGACATCTCATTGCACAATGTAAATAAGTTATTTTTAAGAAGTGAGTGCCATGCCATGCCTTGGTATATGCCTGGGTATGTCCTTAGGCTAGGCAAGGTTAATCAGTTACAGATGTTAAACTTAAACAAATCATTTTTCCCATAATGCATCAACTTGATCCCCACCCCACAACTTTTATTTCCTACTGACAGTGAAGCAAGCAGATCAGCACTCATACAAATTAAAATAAAATATGTTAATCTTTTCATTCTGACTTTCTGCAGACAGAGCTTACATGTCTGTGCAAACAACAGTGAGAATGTGCTGACAAATAACTGAATGACAGTGACTCAGCTACTGTTGATGTTAGTGGATTCATGACCTGGCATTAGCACAAGCTATCAACAAGACTGCAAGGTCAGAGTCAGAGTGTCTTGGCTTATCTGCTTTGTTACAGCCTAGTTTTAAAAATCTGCGTTCACTTCATGGTCATTGTATGGACTTTACAGGAGCGATTGCATGGAATTATTGATTTAACCCATTTCATATCAGGTAATAATAATAATCTGTACCAAGGAAGTGGTCAGCCTGCAGCTAAACATATTCAAGGGGCCCTACATAACTCACCAAAACTCTGTTTATTCCTGTGTTCTAGTGATTTCCCAGACAGCAATAGAGAAAGAAGTCTAAGCCTTACTATTTTCCATACATTTTATCACATCACCTTCTGCAGTTGTAGAGATTATTCAGATACTAGAAGGGGCTAATGTAGGTCTTTGAGATTTGCTTTACAGCAATAAAATGGACAAGCTGATTTCACCTCGGTGAAATCGGTGAATTGGAGAATATTGTCAGCTTTTTACATTAAAATCAAATTACTACTTGCAAAGGGAGCACAGCTAAGTATGTTTATAAATCCTTGTATTTCTCTTAAAAAACAGAGAAAAGGTCCAGATTTCTTAGCTACTTTTTAAGTGTTTAGATGTTTATAGTCCCCAATTAGCTGATACAAAAGAAAAGTTGGAATGGGGTATGTTTTCTGAATACAGTCATCATTTAACATGGTTTACGTGTCACAAATCTTCACATGATGTGACTGGTACTTATAGGAAAAGATATTTAACAAGTGTCACAAGGCAGGGACAACTGATAGAATGATGCACGGATAGCAAGGAAGGAAGGGAGGACAAAGATAAAATACACGCTAACTATCAAATGGACATAAAGTGACCAATACAGAGACTGTGCCTGAGCTGGAGGAAGGGAAGACTGAAGCATTGCCTATACAGCATGGGATACAGCAGTTGAAAATATACCATGTGATTAAAAAAGACCTAAGGAATATGTGGGACACCCCAGAGCTAGCAGGCTTGATGATGTACTGGGACAGCAGTATCTATCATTTCCATTTCTCACAAAAATGAACTGTTTTTGTAGATGCAAATGAAGAAATTACGCTACTATTCATTTATTTATTTTATTTATTTTACATTTGTTAACCGGGATAGTCCAGCTGGATACATGTCCATTTTCAGTGGAGGCCCGGGGAGAAAAGCTCCAAAGAGACAATTTTACAGAACATACAGACAAACTTGGGTACATATTTTATCTAGATCCATTAGGGTATCTAGTTATTGACACTTATAGGTATAAACTACAGACAGATACAGTTTACAATAGTCAATAAACAGTTTTACATTGTTCACACTAACACAGTTACATGTATGTCATCATACCGTTGATGTGGTATACATTGATATGCAGGTAACAGATAGGACTCCAGTTTAGGACAATAGTTACAACAGTACTGGAGTGGATCAGGTATTAGTCTGGAGTTGAACAGGGACATAGCCATTTGTTGCTGAGGTAGTTGTAGATAGCTTTTTAAATGTAGGTAGGGAGGTTATCAGGGATATGGATGCAGGCAAGGAGTTCCAGATTTTGGCCACATAAGAAGAGTAAAGGGAGTCACCAGCATGGTTGCTGGATCTAGTAGCAGCTAACTGTAATTTGTCAGTTGAGCGGAGTTGCCTAGGACAGGAATATTGTTGGACAATGTTAGCCAGTGAAGGTGATACATTTTGTTGCTAGAGTAGCTTGTGAGCAGTAACCAGCTGACTATAAATAAGTAAGTTAGGTAGTTCAAGCCAGCCCAATTGCTTTAAGTTTAGAAAGTGATGTGTTCTGAAGGAGCTGTTGTTGGCAAATTTGGCTATCTGATTATAGCAGGTTGTCATTTTATTGATTTCTGTTTTATATAAGTTAATCAAGATGGGTGAGGCATACAGTAGTGTTGAGAGAAGGTGTGTACATGCAATTATAGTTCTAGCATTATGGGTCAGGAATGCTTTATGTTTGTAGAGGCTACCTAGCTTTTCGTTAGTATTTTTAATGGCCAGATTAATGTGTACATCAAATTTGAGCTTGTTGTCAATAGTAATACCTAGTAGTTTTGTCTGGGCTTCAGGTGATATGGGGGTACCATTATCTGAGTGGATAGTAAAGGTGCAGGTGGGGGCAGTTATAGTTGAGGGAAGAAATAGCAGGAGCTTGGTTTTTTTGCGGTTGAGTACCAAGCCATTCTCAGTGAGCCATGTTTCCACTGAGTGAAAGTTATCCTGGGTCTTTTTGTGGAGGTCTGGTAAGGTAGGGGCACTAAATATTATAGTTGAATCATCTGCGTATTATATAAGGCTTGAACTTTTTGCAAGTGAGTGGAGATTATTTCTTTCTACTAGGAAGAAGCTAGTCTCTAAGGGTAAAAATCATAGTGTCAGTGAAGCAGTGTGTAGCTGAGTAGGACTGCAATTATTTGGCAAAGAAAGGATGTGAAAAATTGAACTGGAGCTTTGTTAACAACGTACATGGGACATCAAAACATGATGGTTAAAAGATCATCATGGAAAACCTATTATGAGTGTTAGCTGGTACAGAAGTGTCCTTATTGTATCCTTCTGTACAAGCTAAAAGAACATAGTCTTCAAGGTAATGGTGTAAACATATGAGTGGAAAACATGGGGTATGTAAGTCATCAGAAAGGGCAGAATAAGAAGAGGAGTTATTCACACCTCAGGAAATGCTGCAAATGAGGTTATATCTTGGGCTGCCAGCTCGCTACCATGTTTTTTCAAACGTCTTAGTGGTTCTTTATGGGAAAGTAAATGAGCATTTAAATTGATAGTTAGATAGTAATGGCATATGCCTTGCTTTATAGAAATTTTACAGGCCTGGAGAGATCAGTTATGGTTGTTTCATTGGCAATAGCTGAGTATTCACCAGCAAGCAAAAAAATCACAAGCATTTCACAATGTATTTCATAACGTATCAGGCATTGCAACTTATACAGTGTTAGCAACGTGGCCAGACCTGTCTGTGCATGCATTACCAGACTGTTGCCAGCAGATGAAAGTTGACAAGAACAGTATCCATATGTAGCTGGATAAGCAGGCCAATGTCATAGATGGATGGATGTATGACCAGACATACCTGCAGAAGGACAGATGTCTGGAACCATGTCTTGAGAAGGAGGAACAACTACAGCTGTGCATCAGCAATGACACCACAAGACACGAAACCATGCCCTGTCACATAAAAGATGGGGTCAAACATTACCCCAAAAAGGCAGATGATCATGTGATTTCTCCAAGGCCAGATATCTTCTCCACACACTGCAGAGCTTTTGATGAAGGACTCTCTACTAATGGGAAACATGTTTGTTGGGCATATCCAGGACACTGAGACAAGGATTGTTGGGCCCCCAAGCTGCTGATCTGGATGCGTGAGAAAACTTTCATCATGACAAAATTAAGACAGAAAACGGGAAGCAATATCTGAACAAATATAAAAGTAGTGAAGATGATAATGGCATTCTGAGGTGAAATAAACTAAAGATGATAATACATCTGTAAATCAGTAACACACAGCTGTGCATGGATATGTTACCGGTTCTGTAAGGCAGTAAAACACAGCTGTGCATATGGATATGTTACCGACTCTGTAAGGCAGTAACACACAGCTGTGCATGGATATGTTACCGACTCTGTAAGGCAGTAACACACAGCTGTGCATGGATATGTTACCGACTCTGTAAGGCAGTAAAACACAGCTGTGCATGGATATGTTACCGACTCTGTAAGGCAGTAACACACAGCTGTGCATGGATATGTTACCGACTCTGTAAGACTGTAAAACACAGCTGTGCATGGATATGTTACCGACTCTATAAGGCAGTAACACACAGCTGTGCATGGATGTGTTACCAACTCTGTAAGGCAGTAACACACAGCTGTGCATGGATATGTTACCGACTCTGTAAGGCAGTAACACTCAGCTGTGCATGGATATGTTACCGACTCTGTAAGGCAGTAAAACACAGCTGTGCATGGATATGTTACTGACTCTGTAAGGCAGTAAAACACAGCTGTGCATGGATATGTTACCAACTCTGTAAGGCAGTAAAACACAGCTGTGCAAGGATATGTTACCAACTCACGACCATTATACTCAACAGCAAAAACTAATGACATAGCTGTGCATGGATATGTTACTGACCCAGGACCATTAGACTCAACAGCAAAAACTAAAGTTACAATTAATCATTTGAAATTGTGGATAAACATAAATTCTTGATAATCTCTTGCTGTCTGACCACAGTTACCACACAGTGCTTCTGATTTGTAGATGCATTGTGTGCACTGTGTGAAAGCTTTCAATTTAGGCTGCATGTTAAGCAGTTGTAACTGGTGCATTACTGAGTGTGCACAGGATATAATTAAGTCTGCAGAAGTGTAGCATACGTATAACTGCTGCATTACTGAGTGTGCACAGGATATAATTAATTGGGTCTATATTAGATCACTGAACTCTTAAAAAAGTGAACGGTGATTAATAGACCCTATATAAGCAAAAGCTTACAATTTCGAACTGTCAGAACAGCGATTTGTTTTCCTAGGGAAAAAAAATCGCTGTTCCAACAAAAAAAAAAAATAAAAACATTAAACACTTGAAACATTACATTAAGTGGGGTGTTTCACCTCCCACACCCCCTACTTAAATATAACAACTCTGAGACTGTACTACAGTGCTGAAAATGGCTCAACCAAAATGCATTTGAAAGAATGTGTCTTCAGTCTTCTAATAGGGAACCAATTAATTCTGGAGAAATGCAGCCTAGGCATGACTTCTGCATTACTGAGTGTGTACAGCATTGAATTAAGTCTGGAGAAGTGTAGCGTTATGTATAACTGTTGCATTACTGAGTGTGCACAGGATATAATTAAGTCTGGAGAAATGCAGCGTAGGTATGACTGCTGCATTACTGAGTGTGCACAGGATATAATTAAGTCTGGAGAAGTGCAGCATATGTATAACTGCTGCATTACTAAGTGTTTACAGGATAGAAATAAGTCTGGAGAAGTGTAGCGTATGTATAACTGTTGCATTACTGAGTTTGCACAGGATAGAATTAAGTCTGGAGAAGTGCAGCGTAGGTATAACTGCTGAATTACTGAGTGTGCACATGATATAATTTTTTTTTCAAATTTAACTTTTATTAATTTCCATTTCAAATACATCAACCAAAAAGAGCAAAACAAAAGAGAAATGCATATAAATATGACTGTTCATACAAAGGATAACATAGAAAGACAATTCTTATCTACAATATATACAAAGTGCTGCTTTGGGATAAACCTCTGAACTAAAACAATTGAAATATATTTAAATAATCAAGTTGAAGCTTCACTTAAGCTAGAAAACACTGCCTGTGATTATAACACAAAAAATTTAAATTAAAGAAGATAAACATAAATATTTTCTTCTGCTCCACACTTTAAAAGGGCAAAATGAGAGGGGAAGGGAAAGTTACCGAAACACATATAGGAATGGATCTTAAATTTAGCCACTACCGGTCCCAAAGTATTTTAATTATCAGACAAAAGCTCAAATAGAGTATTCCAGAACTTCTGAAAATAGGTGCGTTTCTTGGGACTTGTTATTAAAAGTTTTTGTGAAGTTAAGTATTTAACTGCCATGTTCCTGAAACCACTCCATGACATCTTAGTACGATCTAACCAATGTTTGGTAATGTAGAATTTGACTAGTAAACAAAGATAATTAAGATGTGAAATTTAATTTTCAAAGAATTATAATTTGAGATATGTAAAAGTGCCATCTCCCATGAGAGGGTTGATTTGTGGTATCACATTTTATCCAATTTCACCTTGAGAGAGCACCAAATGGCGTGGGAGTATCTACAAAAACATAAAATATGTAGAATGCCAGCTTGAGGGTAGGAACAGCAGGTGGATGCAGTTGAAATATTAGGGTTAAATTTGTTTAAGCGGACCGGTGTGAGGTATAGATTATTGGTGATCATGAATTGGGTGTATATAAGTTTCTTAAATGGGGAGAAAGAAAGAGTAGATTTAATGGCAGACCATTTCTGTTCTTCTGATAAGTTTGATCCTTGCTGGTTCGAATAGTCTGCAAATAACACTTTGTCTTGGTGAAGTAATGAAATGATATATTTACTTGCTAGGGATAATATGCTCTTGTTAATGGTTAAAATGTCCATTAATTTATAGACCTGACTGAGATCTACTTCATTTATAATGAGAGCATAAGGCAAAGAGCCAATAAGTTCCCTTAATTGGCGCAGAATTATAATATATTTTTTAGATAAATTTCAGGGTATCTCGTAATTTTGTGAGTGATACATCCCTATACTTATGGATATCCCATAAGGTAAATTCTTTGATTTGAGGGTAGTTGGATAAATTGATTCTATTCAACTTGAGAGTAGGGTTCAGATGAATAGGTTGTAATAGGAGGAGCTCTTTTTCCAATTTAATGGATTTAACTAGTTCCTGAAAGGATTTTATTTTTTCTTTTAGGATATGATGCAATTTTAATTTCTTAAGAACTAATGGGTCTATAAAGGGAAGAGCTTTTGGGCTAAGGTTGTTATTTAAGACGTGATTAAACCACATATTAACCCAGAGGGGGGACTGTGATTGAATGTTTGGATTGTGATTAGTAATTTTAATTAGTCTACTAGCATGTAAAATTCTGTAATAAATTTGAAGGTCTGGCATACCAAGACCCCCCTTTCCCTTTTGTAAGTGTACATCTTAGGTATGACACCCTGACTGATTTGGGGTACCAAATGAATTTCACAAATGCCTTATGTATTTTCAAAAAGAATAAATTGAGAATGAAGGACAAAGATGCATGGAAGAGATAAATAATCTTTGGAAGGAAATTCATTTTAATAATGGAGGTTTTAGAGAGCATAGGTAGTTTCAACTCTTGCCATCTAGACATATCTTGGGATATAGTTGACCATATTTTCGTTAAATTGGAGTGTAGTACAGAAGGTGTGGCATGATCATAGCTAATCCCCAGATATTTGAATGAGTATACTATATGAAATGGAGAGTCTGAAAAAACATACTCTCTGTGAGCTAAGGGGTTAATCGAGGAGATACAAGATTTATCTTGATTAACCTTATAATCCAAAATATATGTAAAGGTATTCAGGGTTGCAATTAACTTTTTCATGTCTGATATGGGGTTTTCAAAATATAGGTTCAAGTCATCAGCAAAGGCTGTCAAACATATTTTGGTATGTAATATTTTGTGTATTGAAAGGTATGTTTTCTGAAGTAAGAGTAGAAAGAACAGTTCTAAGTAAAGGTTAAAAAGAAGGGGAGAAAGGGGGCATCCCTGATGGGTTCTATTACAGATTTTTATTGTCAGCGAAAATTTCTTGTTGATATATAGGCATGTATAGGCACTATTAAAAAAAATTAATAGTATTAATAAAATTTTAAGGTAAATCATAATGTAATAGAACTGTGAATAGAAATTCCCAATTAACCCTATCAAATGCTTTACATGCATCCAGAATCATGGCATATCTCAGATTTTTGTCTTTCTTAGTAATGTTGATCATGGTCTCCATGGTTAGTGTGTTATCCCATGTATGTCTCATGGGCATGAAGCCAGCTTGATCTTTAGAAATGAGGGAAGGGATTACTTTTTTAAGCCTTTCAGCTAATATAGAAGATAAAATGTTGATATCAATATTCATTAAAGAGATTGGCCTATAGTTGTTAATTTTTGATTTATCCAAGTTATTTTTGGGGATTAGAATTGTCTTGGAGTGGTTAATATACAGGTCTGATATCCCATTAATAGAGATAAAGTTAAATAATTTTAGTAAAATGGGAGCTAAGGTGCCTTTAAATGTTTTATAGAAGTCTGGGGAGTATCCGTCAGGGCCTGGGGCTTTTCCTGCTTTAAGGTTATTTGAGGCTTTCATTATTTCCGATTGACTCAGAGGGGCAGATAAAATTTCTTTCTGTTTTCCATTTACTTTAGGAAAAGTGATGTTACTGATATAATTTCCTATCTCTGAGGATGGAATTTGGTGCTCATAGCTAGTATATATTTTCGAGTATATTTGATGGAATAGGTTTATTATCTGGGAGTCTGATTTCTATAACGTACTTTGGTGGCTAATAAGACTTATCCTGGGAGAGTGTTGTTTGTTGCCAATTAGTCTAGCTAGTGCCATAGAGGGGGTTTGTGTCCATTCGGGATATTTAGCGATAAACGTTAATTCTTGTAGGGAGAAGTTAGATTGGTGTAAATTGAATAATTCCCTTTGCTTATTTATCATATAATTTTCCAACTCTAGGGAATGTTTCTCTTGGAGTTTCTTATCTAGCTCTTTAATTTCAGACACGAGGCCATTCTCCTTCTCTTTCCTTTTATTCTTGAGAAATGTAGATTTGTGAATGAATATACCTCTAAGTATAGTTTTGCATGCTGCCCATTGGATGCCATATGGGATACTTGAGTTTCAGGGATCATTTGCACACTCTAGTAGAGCAGAGACTACACAGGATATATTTAAGTCTGGAGAAGTGCAGCGAAGGTATAACTGCTACATTACTAAGTGTGCACAGGATATAATTAAGTCTGAAGAAGTGCAGCGAAGGTATAACTGCTGCATTACTGAGTGTGTACAGGATATAATTAAGTCTGAAGAAGTGCAGCGAAGGTATAACTGCTACATTACTGAGTGGGCACAGGATATAATTAAGTCTGAAGAAGTGCAGCGAAGGTATAACTGCTGCATTACTGAGTGTGTACAGGATATAATTAAGTCTGGAGAATGCAGCGAAGGTATAACTGCTATATTACTAAGTGTGCACAGGATATAATTAAGTCTGAAGAAGTGCAGTGTAGGTATAACTGCTGAATTACTGAGTGTGCACAGGATATATATATTTTTTCAAATTGAACTTTTATTAATTTCCATTTCATATACATCAACCAAAAAGAGCAAAACAAAAGAGAAATGCAAATTAACATGACTGTTTATACAGAGGATAGCACAGAAAGACAATTCTTATCTACAATATATACAAAGTGCTGCTTTGGGATAAACTTCTGAACGAAAACAATTGAAATATATTTAAATAATCAAGTAGAAGCTTCAATTAAGCTAGAAAACACTGCCTGTGATTATAACACACAAAAAATTTAATTAAAGAAGATAAACATGAATATTTTATTCTGCGCCACACTTTAAAAGGGCAAAATGAGAGGGGAAGGGAAAGTTACCGAAACACATATAGGAATGGATCTTAAATTTAGCCACTACCGGTCCCAAAGTATTTTAATTATCAGACAAAAGTTCAAATAGAGTATTCCAGACCTTCTGAAAATAGGTGCATTTCTTGGGACTTGTTATTAAAAGTTTTTGTGAAGTTATGTATTTAACCTCCATGTTCCTGAAACCACTCCATGACATCTTAGTACAGTCTAACCAATGTTTGGTAATGTAGAATTTGACTAGTAAACAAAGATAATTAGGATGTGAAATTTAATTTTCAAAGAATTATAATTTGAGATATGTAAAAGTGCCATCTCCAATGAGAAGGTTGATTTATGGTATCCCATTTTATCCAATTTTACCTTGAGAGAGCACCAAATGGCGTGGGAGTATCTACAAAAACATAAAATATGTAGAATGTCAGCTTGAGGGTAGGAACAGCAGGTGCATGCAGTTGAAATATTAGGGTTAAATTTGTTTAAGCGGGCCGGTGTGAGGTATAGATTATTGGTGATCATGAATTGGGTGTATATACGTTTCTTAAATGGGGAGAAAGAAAGAGTGATTTAATGGCAGACCATTTCTGTTCTTCTGATAAGTTTGATCTTTGCTGGTTCAAATAGTCTGCAAATAACACTCTGTCTTGGTGAAGTAATGAAATGATATATTTACTTGCTAGGGATAATATGCTTTTGTTAATGGTTAAATTGTCCATTAATTTATAGACCTGACTGAGATCTACTTCATTTATAATGAGAGCATAAGGCAAAGAGCCAATAAGTTCCCTTAATTGGTGCAGAATTATGATATATTTCTTTAGATAAATTTTGGGTATCTCGTAATTTTGTGAGTGATACATCCCTATACTTATGGATATCCCATAAGGTAAATTCTTTGATTTGAGGGTAGTTGGACAAATTGATCATATTTCTATTCAACTTGAGATTAGGGTTCAGATGAATAGGTTGTAATAGGGGGAGCGCTTTTTCCAATTTAATGGATTTAACTAGTTCCTGAAAGGATTTTATTTTTTCTTTTAGGATATGATGCAATTTTAATTTCTTAAGAACTAATGGGTCTATAAAGGGAAGAGCTTTGGGGCTAAGGTTGTTATTTAAGATGTGATTAAACCACATATTAACCCAGAGGGGGCACTGTGATTGAATGTTTGGATTGTGATTAGTAATTTTAATTAATCTACTAGCATGTAAAATTCTGTAATAAATTTGAAGGTCTGGCATACCAAGACCCCCCTTTCTCTTTTGGAAGTGTAAGTCTTAGGTATGACACCCTGACTGATTTTGGGTGCCAAATGAATTTTGCAAATGCCTTATGTATTTTTAAAAGGAATAAGTTGGGAATGAGGGACAAAGATGCATGGAAGAGATAAATAATCTTTGGAAGGAAATTAATTTTAATAATGGAGGTTTTAGAGAGCATATGTAGTTTCAACTGTTGCCATCTAGACATGTCTTGGGATATAGTTGACCATAATTTCGTTAAATTGGAGTGTAGTACAGAAGGTGTGGCATGATCATAGCTAATCCCCAGATATTTGAATGAGTATACTATATGAAACGGAGAGTCTGAAAAAACAACTCTCTGTGAGCTAAGGGGTTAATCGGGAAGATTTATCTTGATTAACCTTATAATCCAAAATATATGTAAAAGTATTCAGGGTTGCAATTAATTTCTTCCTGTCTGATATGGGGTTTTCAAAATAAAGGTTCAAGTCATCAGCAAAGGCTGTCAAACATATTTTGCTATGTAATATTTTGGGTATTGAATGGTATGTTTTCTGAAGTAAGAGTAGAAAGAACGGTTCTAAGTAAAGGTTAAAAAGAAGGGGAGAAAGGGGGCACCCCTGACGTGTTCTATTAGAGATTTTTATTGGCAGCGAAAATTTCTTGTTGATATATAGGCATGTATAGGCACTATTATATAAAATGTTAATAGTATTCATAAAATTTAAAAGTAAATCATAATGTAATAGAACTGTGAATAGAAATCCCCAATTAACCCTATTAAATGCTTTACCTGTTTCCAGAATCATGGCATATCTTGGATTTTTGCCTTTCTTAGTAATGTTGATCATGGTCTCCTTGGTTAATGTGTTATCCCATGTATGTCTCATGGGCATGAAGCCAGCTTGATCTTTAGAAATGAGGGAAGGGATTACTTTTTTAAGCCTTTCAGCTAATATAGAAGATAAAATGTTGATATCAATATTCATTAAAGAGATTGGCCTATAGTTGCTAATATTTGATTTATCCAAGTTATTTTTGGGGATTAGAATTATCTTGGAGTGGTTAATATACAGGTCCGATATCCCATGAATAGAGATAAAGTTAAATCATTTTAGTAAAATGGGAGCTAAGGTGTCTTTAAATGCTTTATAGAAGTCTGGGGAGTATCCGTCAGGGCCTGGGGCTTTTCCTGCTTTAAGGTTATCTGTGGCTTTCATTATTTCCGATTGACTCAGAGGGGCAGATAAAATTTCTTTCTGTTTTCCATTTACTTTAGGAAAAGTGATGTTACTGATATAATTTCCTATCTCTGAGGATGGAATTGGTGTGAAGTTCATAGCTATTTATATATTAAGTATATTTGATGGAATAGGTTTATTATCTGGGAGTCTGATTTCTATAACGTACTTTGGTGCTAATACTTATCCTGGCTAATAAGACTTATCCTGGGAGGTTGTTTGTTGCCAATTTAGTCTAGCTAGTGCCGTGGAGAGGGTTTGTGTCCTTACATTGGGATATTTAGCGATAAATGTTAATTTTTGTAGAGAAGTTAGATTGGTGTAAATTGAATAATTCCCTTTGCTGTATCATTCATTTTATGTATCATTTCTCTTGGAGTCTCTAATTTAGAATCTTATTTGCACAGAATATAATTAAGTTTGGAGAAGTGTAGTGTATGTATAACTGCTGCATTATTGATTGTGCAAAGGATATAATTAAGTCTGGAGATGTATAGCGTATGTATAACTGATACATTACTGAGTGTGCCCAGGATATAATTAAGTCTGGAGAAGTGTAGCGCATGTATAACTGCTGCATTTGTGAGTGTGCTCGGGATATAATCAAGTCTGGAGAAGTGCAGCGCAGGTATAACTGCTGCATTACTGAGTGTGTACAGGATATAATTAAGTCTGAAGAAGTGCAGCGAAGGTATAACTGCTACATTACTGAGTGGGCACAGGATATAATTAAGTCTGAAGAAGTGCAGCGAGGTATAACTGCTGCATTACTGAGTGTACAGGATATAATTAAGTCTGAAGAAGTGCAGCGCAGGTTTAACTGCTCCTTTACTGAGTGGGCACAGGATATAATTAAGTCTGAAGAAGTGCATCATAGGTATAACTGCTGCGTTACTCAGTGTGCAAGGATATAATTAAGTCTGAAGAAGTGCAGCGAAGGTATAACTGCTGCATTACTGAGTGTGTACAGGATATAATTAAGTCTGAAGAAGTGCAGCGAAGGTATAACTGCTGCATTAGTGAGTGTGGACAGGATATAATTATGTCTGGAGAAATGCAGCATAAGTATAACTGCTGCATTATTGAGTGTGCACAGGATATAATTAAGTCTGGAGAAGTGTAGCGTATGTATAACTGCTGCATTACTGAGTGTGCACAGGGTATAATTAAGTCTGGAGATGTGTAGCGTATGTATAACTGCTGCATTACTGAGTGTACACAGGATATATTTAAGTCTGGAGATGTGCAGTGTAGGTATAACTGCTGCATGACTGAGTGTGCACAGCATGTATTTAAGTCTGGAGAAGTGTAGCATATGTATAACTGCTGCATTACTGAGTGTACACAGGATAAATTTAAGTCTGGAGATGTGCAGCGTAGGTATAACTGCTGCATTACTGAGTATGCACAGGATATAATTAAGTCTGGAGAAGTGCAACGTAGGTATGACTGCTGTATTAGTGAGTGTGCACAGGATATAATTATGTCTGTAGAAGTGTAACGTATGCATAACTGCTGCATTACTGAGTGTGCACAGGATATTATTAAGTCTGGAGAAGTGCAGCGTATGCTTATTTTATTTATTCATTACTTAATTTGCACAGGATGGTCCGATTAAGTCCATTTACAGTGTATAAATATTTACATATGTACATTTTGCACAGGAGAAACAGACAGATTTCAACAGGTGATGTTTTCCACGGATAACTGCTGAACCATGCTTGCTGGGGCATGTATGATAGAGAGGTAGGAGAAAGTGTAGAGGTACCAGGTTTTTGCTATTACAAGGACAGGGCCAAGGATATAATTATGAGTTTTTGAATTGAGTGGTATTAGATGCAGAAGTCACAGATGGAGGGAGATTATTTCAAGTATGTATAACTGCTTCATTACTGAATGTGCAGAGGATATAATTAGGGCTGAGGAAGTGTAGCGTATGTATAACTGCTGCATTACTGAGTGTGCATAGGATATAATTAAGTCTGGATAAGTGCTGTGTATGTATATCTGCTGCATTACTGAGTGTGCACAGGATATAATTAAGTCTTGAGAAGTGTACCATATGTATAACTGCTGCTTTACTGAGTGTGCTATTAGTATGCAGAAGTCTGGAGAAATGCTGTTATGTATAACTGCTGCATTACTGAGTGTGCACAGGATATAATTAAGTCTGAATAAGTGTATCATATGTATAACTGCTGCATTAATGAGTGTTTACAGGATATAATTAAGTCTGGAGAAGTGTAGCATATGTATAACTGCTCCATTACTGAGTGTGCACAGGATATAATTAAGTCTGGAGAAGTGTAGCATATGTATAACTGCTGCATCACTGAGTCTGCACAGGATATAATTATGTCTGGTAAAGTGTATTGAATGTATAACTGCTGCATTACTGAGTGTGCACAGCATATATTTAAGACTGGAGAAGTGTACCGTATGTATAACTGCTGCATTACTGAGTATGCACAGGATATAATTAAGTCTGGAGAAGTGTAGCGCATGTATAACTGCTGCATTTGTGAGTGTGCTCGGGATATAATTAAGTCTGGAGAAGTGCAGCGAAGGTATAACTGCTACATTACTGAGTGTGCACAGGATATAATTAAGTCTGGAGAAGTGTAGCATATGCATAACTGGTACGTTCCTGAGTGTGCACAGGATATAATCAAGTCTGGAGATGTGCAGCGTAGGTATAACTTCTGCATTACTGAGTGTGCACAGGATATAATTAAGTCTGGAGAAGTGCAGCATAGGTATAACTGCTGCATTACTGAGTGTGCACAGGATATAATTAAGTCTGGAGAAGTGCAGCGTATGTATAACTGCTGCATTACTGAGTGTGCAAAGGATATAATTAAGTCTGGAGAAGTGCAGTGTTTGAATAACTGCTGCATTACTGAGTGTGCACAGGATATAATTAAGTCTGTAGCAGTGCAGCGTAGGTATAACTGCTACATTACTGAGTGTGCACAGGATATAATTAAGTCTGGAGAAGTGCAGCATAGGTATAACTGCTGCATTACTGAGTGTGCACAGGATATAATTAAGTCTGGAGAAGTGTAGCGTATGTATAACTGCTGCATTACTGAGTGTGCACAGGATATAATTAAGTCTGGAGAAGTGTAGCGTATGTATAACTGCTGCATTACTGAGTGTGCACAGGATATAATTAAGTCTGGAGAAGTGTAGCGTATGTATAACTGCTGCATTATTGAGTGTGCACATGATATAATTAAGTTTGGAGAAGTGTAGGGTATGTATAATTGCTGCATTACTGAGTGTGCACAGGATATAATTAAGTCTGGAGAAGTGTAGCGCATGTATAACTGCTGCATTTGTGAGTGTGCTCGGGATATAATTAAGTCTGGAGAAGTGCTGCGTATGTATAACTGCTGCATTACTGAGTGTGCACAGGATATAAGTAAGTCTGGAGAAGTGTAGAGTATGTATAACTGCTGCATTTCTGAGTTTGCACGGGATATAATTAAGTCTGGATAAGTGTAACATATGTATAAATGCTGCATTACTGAGTGTGCACAGGATTTAATTAAGTCTGGAGAAGTGTAGCGTATGTATAACTGCTGCATTATTGAGTGTGCACATGATATAATTAAGTTTGGAGAAGTGTAGGGTATGTATAATTGCTGCATTACTGAGTGTGCACAGGATATAATTAAGTCTGGAGAAGTGCAGTGTATGTATTACTGCTGCATTACTGATTGTGCACAGGATATAATTAAGTCTGGAGAAGTGTAGAGTATGTATAACTGCTGCATTACTGAGTGTGCACAGGATATAATTAAGTCTGGAGAAGTGCTGTGTATGTATAACTGCTGCATTACTGAGTGTGCACAGGATATAATTAAGTCTTGAGAAGTGTACCATATGTATAACTGCTACATTACTGAGTGTGCACAGGATATAATTATGTCTGGAGAAGTGTAGCGTATGTATAACTGCTGCATTACTGAGTGTGCATAGGATATAATTAAGTCTGGATAAGTGTATCATATGTATAACTGCTGCATTACTGAGTGTTTACACAATAGAATTAAGTCTGGAGAAGTGTAGCGTATGTATAACTGTTGCATTACTGAGTTTGCACAGGATAGAATTAAGTCTGGAGAAGTGTAGCTTATGTATAACTGCTGCATTACTGAGTGGGCACAGGATATAATTAAGTCTGGAGAAGTGCAGTGTATGAATAACTGCTGCATTACTGAGTGTGCGCAGGATATAATTGTCTGTAGCAGTGCAGCGTAGGTAAAACTGCTACATTACTGAGTGCGAACAGTATATAATTAAGTCTGGAGAAGTGCAGCATAGGTTTAACTGCTGCATTACTGAGGGTGCCTGGATATAATTAAGTCTGGAGTAGTGCAGCATAGGTATAACTGCTGCATTGCTGAGTGTGCACAGGATATAATTAGGTCAAGAAAAGTGTAGTGCATGTATAACTGCTGCTTTACTGAGTGTGCACAGGATAAGTCTGGAGATGTGTATTGTACATATAACTGCTGCATTACTGAGTGTGCACAGGGTATAATTAAGTCTGGAGAAGTGCAGCATAGGTATAACTGTACATTACTGAGTGTGCGCAGGATATAATTAAGTCTGAAGATGTGCAGCCTATGTATAACTGCTGCATTAGTGAGTGTGCACAAGATATAATTAAGTCTGGAGAAATGCAGCATATGTATAATTGCTGCATTACTGAGTGTGCACAGGATACATTTAAGTCTTGAAAAGTGTATAGTATGTATAATTGCTGCATTACTGAGTGTGCACAGAATATAATTAAGTCTGGAGAAGTGTAGTGTATGTATAACTGCTGCATTACTGAGTGTGCACAGGATATAATTAAGTCTGGAGATGTGTAGCGTATGTATAACTGCTGCATTACTGAGTGTGCTCAGGATATAATTAAGTCTGGAGAAGTGAAGCGCATGTATAACTGCTGCATTTTTGAGTGTACTCGGGATATAATTAAGTTTGAAGAAGTGCTGCGTATGTATAACTGCTGCATTACTGAGTGTGCACAGGATATAATTAAGTCTTGAGAAGTGTACCATATGTATAACTGTTGCATTACTGAGTGGGCACAGGATATAATTAGGTTTAGAGAACTGTGGCGTATGTATAACTGCTGCTTTACTGAGTGTGCACAGGATATAATTATGTCTGGAGAAGTTTAGCGTATGTATAACTGGTGCATTACTGAGTATGCACAGGATATAATTAAGTCTGGAGATATGCAGCGTAGGTCTAACTTCTGCATTACTGAGTGTGCACAGGATATAATTAAGTCTGGAGAAGTGCATCATAGGTATAACTGCTGCATTACTCAGTGTGCACAGGATATAATTGTCTGGATAAATGCAGCGTAGGTATGACTGCTGCATTAGTGAGTGTACACAGGATATTATTAAGTCTGGAAAAGTGCAGCATAGGTATGACTGCTGCATTAGTGAGTGTGCACAGGAAATAATTACGTCTGGAGAAATGCAGTGTATGTATAACTTCTGCATTACTAAGTGTGCACAGGATATACTTAAGTCTGGAGATGTGCAGCCTATGTATAACTGCTGCATTACTTAGTGTGCACAGGATATAATTAAGTCTGGAGAAGTGTAGTGTATGTATAACTGCTGCATACTGAGTGTGCATAGGATATAATTAAGTCTGGAGAAGTGTAGCATATTACATAACTGCTGCTTTACTGAGTGGGCACCGGATATAATTATGTCTGGTAAAGTGTATTGAATGTATAACTGCTGCATTACTGAGTGTGCACAGCATATATTTAAGACTGGAGAAGTGTACCGTATGTATAACTGCTGCATTACTGAGTGTGCACAGGATATAATTAAGTCTGGGAAAGTGCAGCGTAGGTATAACTGCTGCATTACTGAGTGTGCACAGGATATAATTATGTCTGGAGAAGTGCAGCATAGGTTTGATTGCTTAATTAGTGAGTGTGCACAGCAAATAATTAATTCGGGAGAAATGCAGCATATTTATAACTTCTGCATTACTAAGTGTGCACAGGATATAATTAAATCTGGAGATGTGCAGCGTAGATATAACTGCTGCATTACTGAGTGTGCAAAGGATATAATTAAGTCTGGATAAATGCAGCATAGGTATGACTGCTGCATTACTGAGTGTGCACAGGATATAATTAAGTCTGGTGAAGTGCGGCATAGGTATGACTGCTGCATTAGTGAGTGTGCACAGGATATAATTAAGTCTGGAGAAATGCAGCGTATGTATAATTGCTGCATTACTGAGTGTGCACAGGATATAATTAAGTCTTGAGAAGTGTAGAGTATGTATAATTGCTGCATTACTGAGTGTGCACAGAATATAATTAAGTCTGGAGAAGTGCAGTGTATGTATAACTGCTGCATTACTGATTGTGCACAGAATATAATTAAGTCTGGAGATGTGTAACGTATGTATAACTGCTGCATTACTGAGTGTGCCCAGGATATAATGAAGTCTGGAGAAGTGCTGAGTATGTATAACTGCTGCATTACTGAGTGTGCACAGGATATAATTAAGTCTTGAGAAGTGTACCATATGTATAACTGCTGCATTACTGAGTGTGCACAGGATATAATTAAGTCTGGAGAAGTGTAGCGTATGTATAACTGCTGCTTTACTGAGTGTGCACAGGATATAATTATGTCTGGAGAAGTTTTGCGTATGTATAACTGGTGCATTACTGAGTATGCACAGGATATAATTAAGTCTGGAGATATGCAGCGTAGGTCTCACTTCTGCATTACTGAGTGTGCACAGGATATAATTAAGTCTGAAGAAGTGCATCATAGGTATAACTGCTGCGTTACTCAGTGTGCAAGGATATAATTAAGTCTGGATAAATGCAGCGTAGGTATGACTGCTGCATTAGTGAGTGTGCACAGGATATAATTAAGTCTGGAGAAATGCAGCGTAGGTATGACTGCTGCATTAGTGAGTGTGCACAGGATATAATTAAGTCTGGAGATGTGCTGCCTATGTATAACTGCTGCATTACTTAGTGTGCACAGGATATAATTAAGTATGGAGAAGTGCAGCATAAGTATAACTGCTGCATTACTGAGTGTGCACAGGATATAATTAAGTCTGGAGAAATGCATCATAGGTATGACTGCTGCATTAGTGACTGTGCACAGCATATATTTAAGTCTGGAGAAGTGTAGTGTATGTATAACTGCTGCATTACTAAGTGTACACAGGATATAATTACATCTGGAGAAGTGTAGCATATGTATAACTGCTGCATTAGTGAGTGTGCACAGGATATAATTAAGTCTGGAGAAGTGCAGCGTAGGTATAACTGCTGCATTACTGACTGTGCACAGGATATAATTAAGTCAGGAGAAATGCAACGTAGGTATGACTGCTGCATTACTGATTGTGCACAAGATATAATTATGTCTGGAGAAGTGCAGCGTAGGTATGACTGCTGCATTAGTGAGTGTGCACAGGATATAATTAAGTCTGGAGATGTGCAGCCTATGTATAACTGCTGCATTACTGAGTGTGCACAGGATATAATTAAGTCTGGAGAAGTGCAGCATAAGTATAACTGCTGCATTACTGAGTGTGCACAAGATATAATTAAGTCTGGAGAAATGCATCATAGGTATGACTGCTGCATTACTGACTGTGCACAGCATATATTTAAGTCTGGAGAAGTGTAGTGTATGTATAACTGCTGCATTACTGAGTGTACACAGGATATAATTACGTCTGGAGAAGTGTAGCGTATGTATAACTGCTGCATTAGTGAGTGTGCACAGGATATAATTAAGTTTGGAGAAGTGCAGCGTAGGTATAACTGCTGCATTACTGACTGTGCACAGGATATAATTAAGTCAGGAGAAATGCAACGTAGGTATGACTGCTGCATTACTGAGTGTGCACAAGATATAATTATGTCTGGAGAAATGCATAGTAGGTATGAGTGCTGCATTAGTGAGAGTGCACAGGATATAATTAAGTCTGGAGAAGTGCAGCGTAGGTATGACTGCTGCATGAGTGAGTGTGCACAGCATATAAATAAGTCTGTAGAAGTGTAGCATATGTATAACTGTTGCATTACTGAGTGTGCACAGGGTATAATTAAGTCTGCAGACATGTAACTTATGTATTAATGCTGCATTACTGAGTGTGCACAGGATTTAATTAAGTCTGGAGAAATGTAGCTTATGTATAACTGATGCATTACTGAGTGTGCATAGGATATAATTAAGTCTGGAGAAGTGTAAGGTATGTATAACTGCTGCATTACTGATTGTGCACAGGATATAAATAAGTCCGGAGAAGTGTAGCGTATGTATAAACACTGCATTACTGAGTGTGCACAGGATATAATTAAGTCTGGAGAAGTGTAGCGTATTTATAACTGCTGCATTTCTGAGTTTGCATGGGATATAATTAAGTCTGGAGAAGTGCAGCGTAGGTATGACTGCTACATTACTCAGTGTGCACAGGATATAATTAAGTCTGGAGAAGTGCAGCGTAGGTATAACTGCTGCATCACTGAGTTGCACAGGATATAATTAAGTCTGGAGAAATACAACATAGGTATGACTGCTCCATTACTGAGTGTGCCCAGAATATAATTATGTCTGGAGAAATGCATCATAGGTATGATTGCTGCATTAGTGAGAGTGCACAGGATATAATTACGTCTGGAGAAATGCATCATAGGTATGATTGCTGCATTAGTGAGAGTGCACAGGATATAATTACGTCTGGAGAAGTAGAGCGTAGGCATAACTGCTGCATGAGTGAGTGTGCACAGGATATAAATAAGTCTGCAGAAGTGTAGCGTATGTATATCTGTTGTATTACTGAGTGTGCACAGGATATAATTAAGTCTGCAGACATGAAACGTATGTATAAATGCTGCATTACTGAGTGTGCACAGGATTTATTTAAGTCTGGAGAAATGTAGCGTATGTATAACTACTGCATTACTGAGTGTGCACCGGATATAATTAAGTCTGGAGAAGTGTAGCGTATGTTTAACTGCTGCATTTCTGAGTGTGCACGGGATATAATGAAGTCTGGAGAAGTGCTGTGTATGTATAACTGCTGCATTACTGAGTGTGCACAGGATATAATTAAGTCTTGAGAAGTGTACCATATGTATAACTGCTACATTACTGAGTGTGCACAGGATATAATTAGGTTTAGAGAACTGTAGCATATGTATAACTGCTGCTTTACTGAGTGTGCACAGGGTATAATTATGTCTGGAGAAGTGTAGCGTATGTATAACTGCTACATTACTGAGTATGCACAGGATATAATTAAGTCTTGATAACTGCACTGTATGTATAACTGCTGCATTACTGAGTGTGCACAGCATATATTTAAGTCTGGAGAAGTGTAGCATATGTATAACTGCTGCATTACTGAGTATGCATAGTATATAATTAAGCCTAGAGAAGTGTAGTGTATGTATTACTGCTGCATTACTGAGTGCGCACAGGATATAATTAAGTCTGGAGACGTGTACCATATGTATAACTGCTGCATTACTGAGTGTGCACAGGATATAATTAAGTCCAGAGAAGTGTAGCGTATGTATAACTGCTGCATTACTGAGTGTTCACAGGATAATACTAAGTCTGGAGATGTGTAACGTATGTATAACTGTTGCATTACTGAGAGTGCACAGGATATAATCAAGTCTGGAGATGTGCAGCGTAGGTATAACTTCTGTATTACTGAGTGTGCACAGGATATAATTAAGTCTGGAGATGTGTAACGTATGTATAACTGGTGCATTACTGAGTGTGCACAGGATATAATCAAGTCTGGAGATGTGCAGCGTAGGTATAACTTCTGCATTACTGAGTGTGCACAGGATATAATTAAATCTGGAGAAGTGCAGCGTAGGTATAACTGCTGCATTACTGAGTGTGCACAGGATATAATTAAGTCTGGATAAATGCAGCATAGGTATGACTGCTGCTTTTGTGAGTGTGCACAAGATATAATTAAGTCTGGAGAAGTGCAGCGTAGGTATGACTGCTTCATTAGTGAGTGTGCACAATAAATAATTAATTCTGGAGAAATGCTGCATATGTATAACTTCTGCATTACTAAGTGTGCACAGGATATAATTAAGTCTGGAGATGTGCAGCCTATGTATAACTGCTGCATTACTGAGTGTGCACAGGATATAATTAAGTCTGGAGACGTGTACCGTATGTATAACTGCTGCATTACTGAGTGTGCACAGGATATAATTAATTCCGGAGAAGTGTAGCATATGTATAACTGCTGCATTACTGAGTGTTCACAGGATAATATTAAATCTGGAGATGTGTAACATATGTATAACTGTTGCATTACTGAGTGTGCCCAGGGTATAATCAAGTCTGGAGATGTGCAGAGTAGGTATAACTGCTGCATTACTGAGTGTGCACAGGATATAATTAAGTCTGGATAAATGCAGCATAAGTATGACTGCTGCTTTTGTAAGTGTGCACAGGATATAATTAAGTCTGGAGAAGTGCAGCGTAGGTATGATTGCTTCATTAGTGAGTGTGCACAACAAATAATTAATTGTGGAGAAATGCAGCATATGTATAACTTCTGCATTGCTAAGTGTGCACAGGATATAATTAAGTCTGGAGATGTGCAGCCTATGTATAACTGCTGCATTACTGAGTGTGCACATTATATAATTAAGTCTGGAGAAATGCAGAGTAGGTATGACTGCTGCATTAGTGAGTGTGCACAGGATATAATTAAGTCTGGAGAAATGCAGAGTAGGTATGACTGCTGCATTAGTGAGTGTGCACAGGATATAATTAAGTCTGCAGACATGAAACGTATGTATAAATGCTGCATTACTGAGTGTGCACAAGATTTAATTAAGCCTGGAGAAATGTAGCGTATGTATAACTGCTGCATTTCTGAGTGTGCACGGGATATAATTAAGTCTGGAGAAGTGTAGCGTATGTATAACTGCTGCATTACTGAGTGTGCACCGGATATAATTAAGTCTGGAGAAGTGCTGTGTATGTATAACTGCTGCATTACTGAGTGTGCACAGGATATAATTAAGTCTGGAGAAGTGTAGCGTATGTATAACTGCTGCATTACTGAGTGTGCACAGGATATAATTAAGTCTGGAGAAGTGTAGCGTATGTATAACTGCTGCATTTCTGAGTGTGCGCTTGATATAATTAAGTCTGGAGAAGTGCTGTGTATGTATAACTGCTGCATTACTGAGTGTGCACAGGATATAATTAAGTCTGGAGAAGTGTAACGTATGTATAACTGCTGCATTACTGAGTGTTCACAGGATATAATTAAGTCTTGAGAAGTGCAGCATCAGTATGCCTGCTGCATTAGTGAGTGTGCACAGGATATAATTAAGTCTGGAGAAGTGCAGCATCAGTATGCCTGCTGCATTAGTGAGTGTGCACAGGATATAATTAAGTCTGTAGCAGTGCAGCGTAGGTATAACTGCTGCATTACTGAGTGTGCAAATTATATAATTAAGTCTGGAGAAGTGCAGCGATGTATAACTGCTGCATTACTGAGTGTGCACAGGATATAATTAAGTCTGGAGAAGTGTAGCTTATGTATAACTGCTGCATTACTGAGTGTGCACAGGATATAATTAAGTCTGTAGCAGTGCAGCATAGGTATAACTGCTACATTACTGAGTGTGCACAGGATATAATTAAGTCTGGAGAAGTGCAGCATATGTATAACTGCTGCATAACTGAGTCTGTACAGGATATAATTAAGTCTGGAGAAATGCATATGTATAACTTCTGCATTAATGAGTGTGCACAGGATATAATTAAGTCTGGAGAAGTGTATCATAGGTATAACCGCTGCGCTACTCAGTGTGCAAGGATATAATTAAGTCTGAATAAATGCAGCATAGGTAAGACTGCTGCATTACTGAGTGTGCACAGGATATAATTAAGTCTGCAGAAGTGTAGCGTATGTATAACTGTTGCATTACTGAGTTTGCACAGGATATAATTAAGTCTGGAGAAGTGCAGCGTAGGTAAAACTGCTACATTACTGAGTGCGAACAGTATATAATTAAGTCTGTAGAAGTGCAGCATAAGTTTAACTGCTGCATTACTGAGTGTGCACAAGATATAATTAATTCTGGAGAAATGCAGCGCAGGTTTAACTGCTGCATTACTGAGTGTGCACAGGATATAATTAAGTCTGGAGAAATGCAGCATAAGTATAACTGCTGCATTATTGAGTGTGCACAGGATATAATTAAGTCTGGAGATGTGTAGCGTATGTATAACTGCTGCATTACTGAGTGTGTCCAGGATATAATTAAGTCTGGAGAAGTGCAGCGCATGTATAACTGCTGCATTACTGAGTGTGCGCAGGATATAATTAAGTCTGGAGAAGTGTAGCGTATGTATAACTGTTGCATTACTGAGTTTGCACAGGATATAATTAAGTCTGCAGAAGTGTACCATATGTATAACTGCTACATTACTGAGTGTGCACAGGATATAATTAAGTCTGGAGAAGTGCAGCCTATGTATAACTGCTGCATTACTGAGTGTGCACAGGGTATAATTAAGTCTGGAGAAGTGCAGCATATGTATAACTGCTGCATTACTGAGTGTGCACAGGATATAATCAAGTCTGGAGATGTGCAGAGTAGGTATAACTGCTGCATTACTGAGTGTGCACAGGATATAATTAAGTCTGGAGAAGTGCAGCGTAGGTTTAAATGCTGCATTACTGAGTGTGCCTGGATATAATTAAGTCTGGAGAAGTGCAGCATAGGTATAACTGCTGCATTACTGAGTGTGCACAGGATATAATTAAGTCTGGAGAAATGCAGCGTAGGTATGACTGTTGCATCGCTGAGTGTGCACAGGATATAATTATGTCTGGAGAAGTGCAGCATAGGTATAACTGCTGCATTACTGAGTGTGAACAGGATATAATTATGTCTGGAGAAGTGTAGCATATGTATAACTGCTGCATTACTGAGTGTGCACAGGATATAATTAAGTCTGGAGAAGTGTAGCATATGTATAACTGCTGCATTACTGAGTATGCACAGGATATAATTAAGTCTGGAGAAGTGTAGCATATGTATAACTGCTGCATTACTGAGTGTGCACAGGATATAATTAAGACTGGAGAAGTGTACCGTATGTATAACTGCTGCATTACTGAGTATGCACAGGATATAATTAAGTCTGGAGAAGTGTAGCGTATGCATAACTGGTACGTTCCTGAGTGTGCACAGGATATAATCAAGTCTGGAGATGTGCAGCGTAGGTATAACTTCTGCATTACTGAGTGTGCACAGGATATAATTAAGTCTGGGAAAGTGCAGCGTAGGTATAACTGCTGCATTACTGAGTGTGCACAGGATATAATTAAGTCTGGATAAATGCAGCATAGGTATGACTGCTGCATTAGTGAGTGTGCACAGGATATAATTATGTCTGGAGAAGTGCAGCATAGGTATGACTGCTGCATTACTGAGTGTGCACAGGATATAATTAAGTCTGGAGAAGTGCAGCGTATGTATAACTGCTGCATTACTGAGTGTGCACAGGATATAATTAAGTCTGGAGAAGTGCAGCGTAGGTATGACTGCTCCATTACTGAGTGTGCACAGGATATAATTAAGTCTGGAGAAGTGCAGCGTAGGTATGACTGCTGCATGAGTGAGCTTGCACAGGATATAATTAAGTCTGCAGAAGTGTAGCGTATGTATAACTGCTGCATTACTGAGTGTGCACAGGATATAATTAAGTCTGGAGAAGTGCAGCATAGGTATAACTGCTGCATTACTGAGTGTGCACAGGATACAATTAAGTCTGGAGAAGTGCTGCATATGTATAACTGCTGCATTACTGAGTGTGCACAGGATATAATTAAGTCTTGAGAAGTGTACCATATGTATAACTGTTGCATTACTGAGTATACACTGGATATAATTAAGCCTGGAGAAGTGTAAGGTATGTATAATTGCTGCATTACTGAGTCTGCACAGGATATAATTAAGTCTGGAAACGTGCAGTGTAAGTATAACTCCTGCATTACTGATTGTGCACAGGATATAAGTAAGTCTGGAGAAGTGTAGAGTATGTATAACTGCTGCATTACTGAATATGCATAGATAATAAATTAGTGAGAAGAAAAGCCATATAACTGCTGCATTACTGAGTGTGCACAGGATATAATTAAGTCTTGAGAAGTGTACCATATGTATAACTGCTACATTACTGAGTGTGCACAGGATATAATTAAGTCTGGAGAAGTGTAGCGTATGTATAACTGCTGCATTACTGAGTGTGCACAGGATATAATTAAGTCTGGAGATGTGCAGCATAGGTATAACTGCTGCATTACTGAGTGTGCACAGGATATAATTAAGTCTGGAGAAGTGCAGTATAGGTATAACTGCTGCATCACTGAGTGTGCACAGGATATAATTAAGTCTGGAGAAATGCAACGTAGTTATAACTGCTACATTACTGAGTGCACACAGGATATAATTAAGTCTGGAGATGTGCAGCCTATGTATAACTGCTGCATTAGTGAGTGTGCACAGGATATAATTAAGTCTGGAGATGTGCAGCCTATGTATGACTGCTGCATTAGTGAGTGTGCACAGGATATAATTAAGCCTGGAGAAGTGCTGCGATGTATAACTGCTGCATTTGTGAGTGTGCCCAGGATATAATTAAGTCTGGAGAAGTGCTGCGTATGTATAACTGCTGCATTACTGAGTGTGCACAGGAGATAATTAAGTCTTGAGAAGTGTACCATATGTATAACTGCTGCATTACTGAGTGTGTCCAGGATATAATTAAGTCTGGAGAAGTGTAGCACATGTATAACTGCTGCATTTGTGAGTGTGCACAGGATATAATTAAGTCTGGAGAGATGTAGCGTATGTATAACTGCTGCATTACTGAGTATGCACAGGATAGAATTAAGTCTGGAGAAGTGCAGCTATGTATAACTGCTGCATTACTGAGTGCACAGGATATAATTAATTCCGGAGAAGTGTAGCATATGTATAAGTGCTGCATTACTAAGTGTGCACAGGATATAATTAAGTCTGGAGAATTGTACCATATGTAAAATTGCTGCATTACTGAGTGTGCACAGGATATAATTAAGTCTGGAGACGTGTAGCGTATTTATAACTGCTGCATTGCTGAGTGTGCACAGGATATAAATACGTCTGGAGAAGTCTAGCGTATGTATAACTGCTGCATTACTCAGTATGCACAGGATATAATTAAGTCTGGAGAAGTGTAGCGTATGTATAACTGCTGCATTACTAAGTGTGCACAGGTTATAATTACGTCAAGAAAAGTGTAGCGTATGTATAACTGCTGCATTACTGAATGTGCACAGGATATAATTAAGTCTGATGAAGTGTGTCATATGTATAACGTCTGCATTACTAAGTGTGCGCAGGATATAATTAAGTCTGGAGAAGTGTAGCGTATTACATAACTGCTCCTTTACTGAGTGGGCACAGGATATAATTAAGTCTGAAGAAGTGCAGTATAGGTATGACTGCTGCATTAGTGAGTGTGCACAGGATATAATTAAGTCTGGAGAAATGCAGCATAAGTATAACTGCTGCATTATTGAGTGTGCACAGGATATAATTAAGTCCGGAGAAATGCAGCGTAGGTATGACTGCTGCATTGTTGAGTGTGCACAGGATATAATTAAGTCTGGAGAAGTGCAGCATATGTATAACTGCTGCATTACTGAGTGTGCACAGGATATAATTAAGTCTGGAGAAGTGCAGCATATGTATAACTGCTGCATTACTGAGTGTGCACAGGATATTATTAAGTCTGGAGAAGTGCAGCGTATGTATAACTGCTGCATTACTGAGTGTGCACAGGATATAATTAAGTCTGGAGAAGTGTAGCATGTATAACTGCTGCATTACTGAGTGTGCACAGGATATAATTAAGTCTGGAGAAGTGTATGTATAACTACTGCATTACTGAGTGTGCACAGGATATAAGTAAGTCTGGAGATGTGCAGCATAGGTATAACTGCTGCATTACTGAGTGTGAACAGGATATAATTAAGTCTGGAGAAGTGTAGCGTATGTATAACTGTTGCATTACTGAGTTTGCACAGGATATAATTAAGTCTGCAGACGTGTAATGTATGTATAATTGCTGCATTACTGAGTGTGCACAGGATATAATTAAGTCTGGAGAAGTGCAGTGTATATAACTGCTGCATTACTGATTGTGCAAGGGATATAATTAAGTCTGGAGAAGTGTAGCATATGTATAACTGCTGCATTTCTGAGTGTGCACAGGATATAATTAAGTCTGGAGAAATGCTGTGTATGTATAACTGATGCATTACTGAGTGTGCACAGGATATAATTAAGTCTGGAGAAGTGTACCATATGTATAACTGCTGCATTACTGAGTGTGCACAGGATATAATTAAGCCTGGAGAAGTGTAGCATATGTATAACTGCTGCATTACTGAGTGTGCACAGGATATAATTAAGTCTGGAGAAGTGTAGCGTATGTATAACTGCTGCATTACTGAGTGTGCACAGGATATAATTAAGTCTGGAGAAGTGCAGCGTAGGTATAACTGCTGCATTACTGAGTGTGCACAGGATATAATTAAGTCTGGAGAAATGCAGCGTAGGAATGACTGCTGTATTAGTGAGTGTGCACAGGATATAATTAAGTCTGGAGAAATGCAGCGTAGGTATGACTGCTGCATTAGTGAGTGTGCACAGGATATAATTAAGTCTGGAGAAATGCAGCATAAGTATAACTGCTGCATTATTGAGTGTGCACAGGATATAATTAAGTCCGGAGAAGTGCTGAGTATGTATAACTGCTGCATTACTGAGTGTGCACAGGATATAATTAAGTCTGGAGAAGTGCAGCATGTATAACTGCTGCATTACTGAGTGTGCACAGGATATAATTAAGTCTGGAGACATATAACGTATGTATAACTGCTGCATTACTGAGTGTGCACAGGATAATATTAAATCTGGAGATGTTTAACGTATGTATAACTGTTGCATTACTGAGTGTGCACAGGATATAATCAAGTCTGGAGAAGTTTATCATATGTATAACTGCTGCATTACTGAGTGTGCACAGGATATAATTAAGTCTGGAGAAGTGCAGCGTAGGTATAACTTCTGCATTACTTAGTGTGCACAGGATATAATTAAGTCTGGAGAAATGCAACTTAGTTATGACTGCTCCATTACTGAGTGTGCCCAGGATATAATTTAGTCTGGAGAAGTGCAGCGTCAGTATGACTGCTGCATTAGTGAGTGTGCACAGGATATAATTAAGTCTGGAGAAATGCAGCATAAGTATAACTGCTGCATTATTGAGTGTGCACAGGATGTAATTACATCTGGAGATGTGCAACCTATGTATAACTGCTGCATTACTGAGTGTGGACAGGATATAATTAAGTCTGGAGAAGTGTAGCGTATGTATAACGTCTGCATTACTAAGTGTGCGCAGGATATAATCAAGTCTGGAGAAATGCAGCTTAGGTATGACTGTTGCATTACTGAGTGTGCACAGGATATAATTAAGTCTGGAGAAGTGTAGCGTATTACATAACTGCTGCTTTACTGAGTGGGCACAGGATATAATTATGTCTGGTGAAGTGTAGCGTATGTATAACTGCTGCATTACTGAGTGTGCACAGGATATAATTAAGTCTGGAGAAGTGTAGCGTATGTATAACTGCTGCATTAGTGAGTGTGCACAGGATATAGTTAAGTCTGTAGCAGTGCAGCATAGGTATAACTGCTACATTACTGAGTGTGCACAGGGTATAATTAAGTCTGGAGAAGTGTAACGTATGTATAACTGCTGCATTACTGAGTGTTCACAGGATATAATTAAGTCTTGAGAAGTGCAGCATCAGTATGCCTGCTGCATTAGTGAGTGTGCACAGGATATAATTAAGTCTGGAGAAGTGTAGTGTATGTATAACTGCTGCATTACTGATTGTGCAAAGGATATAATTAAGTCTGGAGATGTGTAGCGTATGTATAACTGATGCATTACTGAGTGTGCCCAGGATATAATTAAGTCTGGAGAAGTGTAGCGCATGTATAACTGCTACATTTTTGAGTGTACTCCGGATATAATTAAGTCTGGAGAAGTGCTGAGTATGTATAACTGCTGCATTACTGAGTGTGCACAGGATATAATTAAGTCTTGAGAAGTGCACAGTATGTATAACTGCTGCATTACTGAGTGTTCACAGCATATATTTAAGTCTGGAGAAGTGTAGCGTATGTATAACGTCTGCATTACTAAGTGTGCGCAGGATATAATCAAGTCTGGAGAAATGCAGCTTAGGTATGACTGTTGCATTACTGAGTGTGCACAGGATATAATTAAGTCTGGAGAAGTGTAGCGTATTACATAACTGCTCCTTTACTGAGTGGGCACAGGATATAATTAAGTCTGAAGAAGTGCATCATAGGTATAACTGCTGCGTTACTCAGTGTGCAAGGATATAATTAAGTCTGGATAAATGCAGCGTAGGTATGACTGCTGCATTAGTGAGTGTGCACAGGATATAATTAAGTCTGGAGAAAAGTGTAGGTATAACTGCTACATTACTGAGTGTGCACAGGGTATAATTAAGTCTGGAGAAGTGCAGCATAGGTTTAAATGCTGCATTACTGAGTGTGCCTGGATATAATTAAGTCTGGAGAAGTGCAGCATAAGTTTAACTGCTGCATTACTGAGTGTGCACAAGATATAATTAATTCTGGAGAAATGCAGCGCAGGTATGACTGCTGCATTAGTGAGTGTGCACAGGATATAATTAAGTCTGGAGATGTGTAGCGTATGTATAACTGCTGCATTACTGAGTGAGTCCAGGATATAATTAAGTCTGTAGAAGTGTAGCGTATGTATAACTGCTGCATTAGTGAGTGTGCACAGGATATAATTAAGTCTGGAGAAGTGCAGCGTAGGTATAACTGCTGCATTACTGACTGTGCACAGGATATAATTATGTCTGGAGAAATGCATAGTAGGTATGAGTGCTGCATTAGTGAGAGTGCACAGGATATAATTAAGTCTGGAGAAGTGCAGCGTAGGTATGACTGCTGCATGAGTGAGTGTGCACAGCATATAAATAAGTCTGCAGAAGTGTAGCATATGTATAACTGTTGCATTACTGAGTGTGCACAGGGTATAATTAAGTCTGCAGACATGTAACATATGTATTAATGCTGCATTACTGAGTGTGCATAGGATAAAATTAAGTCTGGAGAAGTGTAAGGTATGTATAACTGCTGCATTACTGATTGTGCACAGGATATAAATAAGTCCGGAGAAGTGTAGCGTATGTATAAACACTGCATTACTGAGTGTGCACAGGATATAATTAAGTCTGGAGAAGTGTAGCGTATTTATAACTGCTGCATTTCTGAGTTTGCATGGGATATAATTAAGTCTGGAGAAGTGCAGCGTAGGTATGACTGCTACATTACTCAGTGTGCACAGGATATAATTAAGTCTGGAGAAGTGCAGCGTAGGTATAACTGCTGCATCACTGAGTTGCACAGGATATAATTAAGTCTGGAGAAATGCAACGTAGGTATGACTGCTCCATTACTGAGTGTGCCCAGGATATAATTATGTCTGGAGAAATGCATCATAGGTATGACTGCTGCATTAGTGAGAGTGCACAGGATATAATTACGTCTGGAGAAGTAGAGCGTAGGTATGACTGCTGCATGAGTGAGTGTGCACAGGATATAAATAAGTCTGCAGAAGTGTAGCGTATGTATATCTGTTGTATTACTGAGTGTGCACAGGATATAATTAAGTCTGCAGACATGAAACGTATGTATAAATGCTGCATTACTGAGTGTGCACAGGATTTATTTAAGTCTGGAGAAATGTAGCGTATGTATAACTACTGCATTACTGAGTGTGCACCGGATATAATTAAGTCTGGAGAAGTGTAGCGTATGTTTAACTGCTGCATTTCTGAGTGTGCACGGGATATAATGAAGTCTGGAGAAGTGCTGTGTATGTATAACTGCTGCATTACTGAGTGTGCACAGGATATAATTAAGTCTTGAGAAGTGTACCATATGTATAACTGCTACATTACTGAGTGTGCACAGGATATAATTAGGTTTAGAGAACTGTAGCATATGTATAACTGCTGCTTTACTGAGTGTGCACAGGGTATAATTATGTCTGGAGAAGTGTAGCGTATGTATAACTGCTACATTACTAAGTATGCACAGGATATAATTAAGTCTTGATAACTGCACTGTATGTATAACTGCTGCATTACTGAGTGTGCACAGCATATATTTAAGTCTGGAGAAGTGTAGCATATGTATAACTGCTGCATTACTGAGTATGCATAGTATATAATTAAGCCTAGAGAAGTGTAGTGTATGTATTACTGCTGCATTACTGAGTGCGCACAGGATATAATTAAGTCTGGAGACGTGTACCATATGTATAACTGCTGCATTACTGAGTGTGCACAGGATATAATTAAGTCCAGAGAAGTGTAGCGTATGTATAACTGCTGCATTACTGAGAGTGCACAGGATATAATCAAGTCTGGAGATGTGCAGCGTAGGTATAACTTCTGTATTACTGAGTGTGCACAGGATATAATTAAATCTGGAGAAGTGCAGCGTAGGTATAACTGCTGCATTACTGAGTGTGCACAGGATATAATTAAGTCTGGATAAATGCAGCATAGGTATGACTGCTGCTTTTGTGAGTGTGCACAAGATATAATTAAGTCTGGAGAAGTGCAGCGTAGGTATGACTGCTTCATTAGTGAGTGTGCACAATAAATAATTAATTCTGGAGAAATGCAGCATATGTATAACTTCTGCATTACTAAGTGTGCACAGGATATAAATTAGAATGAAGATTTGCAGCCTATGTATAACTGCTGCATTACTGAGTGTGCACAGGATATAATTAAGTCTGGAGACGTGTACCGTATGTATAACTGCTGCATTACTGAGTGTGCACAGGATATAATTAATTATGTATAACTGCTGCATTACTGAGTGTTCACAGGATAATATTAAATCTGGAGATGTGTAACGTATGTATAACTGTTGCATTACTGAGTGTGCGCAGGGTATAATCAAGTCTGGAGATGTGCAGCGTAGGTATAACTTATGCATTACTCAGTGTGCACAAGATATAATTAAGTCTGGAGAAGTGCAGCGTAGGTATAACTGCTGCATTACTGAGTGTGCACAGGATATAATTAAGTCTGGATAAATGCAGCATAAGTATGACTGCTGCTTTTGTAATTGTGCACAGGATATAATTAAGTCAGGAGAAGTGCAGCGTAGGTATGATTGCTTCATTAGTGAGTGTGCACAACAAATAATTAATTGTGGAGAAATGCAGCATATGTATAACTTCTGCATTACTAAGTGTGCACAGGATATAATTAAGTCTGGAGATGTGCAGCCTATGTATAACTGCTGCATTACTGAGTGTGCACATTATATAATTAAGTCTGGAGAAGTGTAGCATAAGTATAACTGCTGCATTACTGAGTGTGCACAGGATATAATTAAGTCTGGAGAAATGCAGAGTAGGTATGACTGCTGCATTAATGAGTGTGCACAGGATATAATTAAGTCTGCAGACATGAAACGTATGTATAAATGCTGCATTACTGAGTGTGCACCGGATATAATTAAGTCTGGAGAAGTGTAGCGTATGTATAACTGCTGCATTTCTGAGTTTGCACGGGATATAATTAAGTCTGGATAAGTGCTGTGTATGTATATCTGCTGCATTACTGAGTGTGCACAGGATATAATTAAGTCTTGAGAAGTGTACCATATGTATAACTGCTACATTACTGAGTGTGCACAGGATATAATTATGTCTGGAAAAGTGTAGCGTATGTATAACTGCTCCATTATTGAGTGTGCACAGGATATAATTAAGTCTTGAGAAGTGCACAGTATGTATAACTGCTGCATTACTGAGTGTTCACAGCATATATTTAAGTCTGGAGAAGTGTAGCGTATGTATAACTGCTGCATTACTGAGTGTTCACAGGATATAATTAAGTCTTGAGAAGTGCAGCATCAGTATGCCTGCTGCATTAGTGAGTGTGCACAGGATATAATTAAGTCTGGAGAAGTGTAGTGTATGTATAACTGCTGCATTACTGATTGTGCACAGAATATAATTAAGTCTGGAGATGTGTAACGTATGTATAACTGCTGCATTACTGAGTGTGCCCAGGATATAATGAAGTCTGGGGAAGTGTAGCGCATGTATAACTGCTACATTTTTGAGTGTGCTCCGGATATAATTAAGTCTGGAGAAGTGCTGAGTATGTATAACTGCTGCATTACTGAGTGTGCACAGGATATAATTAAGTCTTGAGAAGTGTACCCTATGTATAACTGCTGCATTACTGAGTGTGCACAGGATATAATTAGGTTTAGAGAACTGTAGCGTATGTATAACTGCTGCTTTACTGAGTGTGCACAGGATATAATTATGTCTGGAGTAGTTTAGCGTATATATAACTGGTGCATTACTGAGTATGCACAGGATATAATTAAGTCTGGAGATATGCAGCGTAGGTCTAACTTCTGCATTACTGAGAGTGCACAGGATATAATTAAGTCTGGAGAAATGCATCATAGGTATAATTGCTGCATTACTCAGTGTGCACAGGATATAATTAAGTCTGGATAAATGCAGCGTAGGTATGACTGCTGCATTAGTGAGTGTGCACAGGAAATAGTTACGTCTGGAGAAATGCAGTGTATGTATAACTTCTGCATTACTAAGTGTGCCCAGGATATAATTAAGTCTGGAGATGTGCAGCCTATGTATAACTGCTACATTACTTAGTGTGCACAGGATATAATTAAGTCTGGAGAAGTGCAGCATAAGTATAACTGCTGCATTACTGAGTGTGCACAAGATATAATTAAGTCTGGAGAAATGCATCATAGGTATGACTGCTGCATTAGTGACTGTGCACAGCATATATTTAAGTCTGGAGAAGTGTAGTGTATGTATAACTGCTGCATTACTGAGTGTACACAGGATATAATTACGTCTGGAGAAGTGTAGCGTATGTATAACTGCTGCATTAGTGAGTGTGCACAGGATATAATTAAGTCTGGAGAAGTGCAGATTCAGTATGACTGCTGCATTAGTGAGTGTGCACAGGATATAATTAAGTCTGTAGAAGTGCAGCGTAGGTATAACTGCTGCATTACTGAGTGTGCACAGGATATAATTAAGTCTGGAGAAGTGCAGCGTAGGTATAACTGCTGCATTACTGACTGTGCACAGGATATAATTAAGTCTGGATAAATGCAGCGCAGGTATGACTGCTGCATTATTGAGAGTGCACAGGATATAATTAAGTCTGGAGAAATGCAGTGTATGTAAAACTGCTGCATTACTGAGTGTGCACAGGATATAATTAAGTCTGGAGAAATGCAGCAGAAGTATAACTGCTGCATTATTGAGTGTGCACAGGATATAATTAAGTCTGGAGAGATGTAGCGTATGTATAACTGCTGCATTACTGAGTATGCACAGGATAGAATTAAGTCTGGAGAAGTGTAGCATATGTATAAGTGCTGCATTACTAAGTGTGCACAGGATATAATTAAGTCTGGAGAATTGTAGCGTATGTATAACTGTTGCATTGCTGAGTGTGCACAGGATATAATTACGTCTGGAGAAGTGCTGTGTATTTATAACTGCTGCATTGCTGAGTGTGCACAGGATATAAATAAGTCTGGAGAAGGGTAGCTTATGTATAACTGCTGCATTACTGAGTGTGCAAAGGATATAATTAAGTCTGGAGAAGTGCAGCGTAGGTATAACTGCTACATTACTGAGTGTGCACAGGATATAATTAAGTCTGGAGAAGTGTAGCATATGTATAACTGCTGCATCACTGAGTCTGCACAGGATACAATTAAGTCTGGAGAAGTGCAGCGTATGTATAACTGTTGCATTACTCAGTGTGCACAGGATATAATCATGTCTGGAGATGTGCAGTGTAGGTATAACTTCTGCATTACTTAGTGTGCACAGGATATAATTAAGTCTGGAGAAATGCAGCGTGTATAACTGCTGTATTACTGAGTGTGCACAGGATATAATTATGTCTGTAGAAGTGTAGTGTATGCATAACTGCTGCATTACTGAGTGTGCACATGATATAATTAAGTCCAGAAAAGTGTAGTGTATGTATAACTGCTGCATTACTGAGTCTGCACAGGATATAATTAAGTCTGGAGATGTGCAGCGTATGTATAACTGATGCATTACTGAGTCTGCACAGGATATAATTAAGTCTGGAGATGTGCAGCGTATGCATAACTGCTGCATTACTGAGTGTGCACAGGATATAATTAAGTCTGGAGAAGTGCAGCATAGGTATAACTGCTACATTACTGAGTGTACACAGGATATAATTAAGTCTGGAGATGTGCAGCCTATGTATAACTGCTGCATTAGTGAATGTGCACAGGGTATAATTATGTCTGGAGAAGTGTAGCGTATGTATAACTGCTGCATTACTGAGTGTGCACAGGATACAATTAAGTCTGGAGAAGTGCAGCGTATGTATAACTGCTGCATTGCTGAGTGTGCACAGGATATAATTACGTCAAGAAAAGTGTAGCGTATGTATAACTGCTGCATTACTGAGTGTGCACAGGATATAATTAAGTCTGGAGAAGTGTAGCGTATGTATAACTGCTGCATTACTGAATGTGCACAGGATATAATTAAGTCTGGAGAAGTGTATCATATGTATAACTTCTGCATTACTAAGTGTTTACAGGATAGAAATAAGTCTGGAGAAGTGTAGCGTATGTATAACTGCTGCATTACTGAGTGTGCAAAGGATATAATTAAGTCTGGAGAAGTGCAGCGTTTGAATAACTGCTGCATTACTGAGTGTGCACAGGATATAATTAAGTCTGGAGAAGTGCAGCGTAGGTATAACTGCTGCATTACTGAGTGTGCACAGGATACAATTAAGTCTGGAGAAGTGCAGCGTATGTATAACTGCTGCATTGTTGAGTGTGCACAGGATATAATTAAGTCTGGAGAAGTTTATCATATGTATAACTGCTGCATTACTGAGTATTTACAGGATAGAATTAAGTCTTGAGAAGTGCACTGTATGTATGACTGCTGCATTAGTGAGTGTGCACAGGATATAATTAAGTCTGGAGAAGTGCAGCGTAGGTATAACTGCTGCATTACTGAGTGTGCACAGGATATAATTAAGTCTGGTGAAGTGTAGTGTATGTATAACTGCTGCATTACTGAGTGTGCACAGGATATAATTAAGTCTGGAGAAGTGTAGCGTATGTATAACTGCTGCATTACTGAGTGTTCACAGGATACTATTAAGTCTGGAGATGTGCAATGTATGTATAACTGTTGCATTACTGAGTGTGTACAGGATATAATCAAGTCTGGAGAAGTGCAGCATAGGTATAACTGCTACATTACTGAGTGCACACAGGATATAATTAAGTCTGGAGATGTGCAGCCTATGTATAACTGCTGCATTAGTGAGTGTGCACAGGATATAATTAAGTCTGGAGATGTGCAGCCTATGTATGACTGCTGCATTTGTGAATGTGCTCGGGATATAATTAAGTCTGGAGAAGTGCTGCGTATGTATAACTGCTGCATTACTGAGTGTGCACAGGAGATAATTAAGTCTGGAGAAATGCAGCATAAGTATAACTGCTGCATTATTGAGTGTGCACAGGATATAATTAAGTCCGGAGAAATGCAGCGTAGGTATAACTGCTGCATTACTGAGTGTTCACAGCATATATTTAAGTCTGGAGAAGTGTAGCGTATGTATAACTACTGCATTACTGAGTGTGCACAGGATATAAGTAAGTCTGGAGAAGTATGTATAACTGCTGCATTACTGAGTGTGCACAGGATATAATTAAGTCTGGAGAAGTGCATTATGTATAACTGCTGCATTACTGATTGCGCACAGCATATATTTAAGTCTGGAGAAGTGTAGCGTATGTATAACGTCTGCATTACTAAGTGTGCGCAGGATATAATTAAGTCTGGAGAAGTGTAGCGTATGTATAACTGCTGCATTACTGAGTGTGCACAGGATATAATTAAGTCTGGAGAAGTGTAGCATATGTATAACTGCTGCATTACTGAGTGTGCACAGGATATAATTAAGTCTGGAGATGTGCAGCCTATGTATAACTGCTGCATTAGTGAGTGTGCACAGGATATAATTAAGTCTGGAGATGTGTAGCGTATGTATAACTGCTGCATTACTGAGTGTGTCCAGGATATAATTAAGTCTGTAGAAGTGTAGCGCATGTATAACTGCTGCATTTGTGAGTGTGCTTGGGATATAATTAAGTCTGGAGAAGTGCTGCATATGTATAACTGCTGCATTACTGAGTGTGCACAGGATATAATTAAGTCTTGAGAAGTGTAAAGTATGTATAATTGCTGCATTACTGAGTGTGCAGAAAATATAATTAAGTCTGGAGAAGTGTAGTGTATGTATAACTGCTACATTACTGAGTGTGCACAGGATATAATTATGTCTGGAAAAGTGTAGCGTATGTATAACTGCTCCATTATTGAGTGTGCACAGGATATAATTAAGTCTTGAGAAGTGCACAGTATGTATAACTGCTGCATTACTGAGTGTTCACAGCATATATTTAAGTCTGGAGAAGTGTAGCGTATGTATAACTGCTGCATTACTGAGTGTGCACAGGATATAATTAAGTCTGGAGAAGTGTAGCGTATGTATAACTGTTGCATTACTGAGTGTGCACAGGATATAATTAAGTCTGGAGAAGTGTAGCGTATTACATAACTGCTCCTTTACTGAGTGGGCACAGGATATAATTAAGTCTGAAGAAGTGCATCATAGGTATAACTGCTGCGTTACTCAGTGTGCACAGGGTATAATTAAGTCTGGAGAAGTGCAGCATATGTATAACTGCTGCATTACTGAGTGTGCACAGGATATAATTAAGTCTGGAGAAGTGCAGCGAAGGTATAAATGCTGCATTACTGAGTGTGCACAGGACTTAATTAAGTCTGGAGAAATGTAGCGTATGTATAACTGCTGCATTACTGAGTGTGCACAGGATATAATTAAGTCTGGATAAATGCAGCGTAGGTATGACTGCTGCATTAGTGAGTGTGCACAGGATATAATTAAGTCTGGAGAAATGCAGCATAAGTATAACTGCTGCATTATTGAGTGTGCACAGGATATAATTAAGTCTGGAGAAATGCAGCGTAGGAATGACTGCTGTATTAGTGAGTGTGCACAGGATATAATTAAGTCTGGAGAAGTGCAGCGTAGGTATAACTGCTGCATTACTGAGTGTGCACAGGATATAATTAAGTCTTGAGAAGTGCACAGTATGTATAACTGCTGCATTACTGAGTGTTCACAGCATATATTTAAGTCTGGAGAAGTGTAGCGTATGTATAACGTCTGCATTACTAAGTGTGCGCAGGATATAATTAAGTCTGGAGAAGTGCAGCATAGGTATAACTGCTGCATTACTGAGTGTGCACAGGATACAATTAAGTCTGGAGAAGTGCAGCGTATGTATAACTGCTGCATTGTTGAGTGTGCACAGGATATAATTAAGTCTGGAGAAATGCAGCGTAGGCATGACTGTTGCATTACTGAGTGTGCACAGGATATAATTAAGTCTGGAGAAGTGTAGCGTATGTATAACTGCTGCATTACTGAGTGTGCACAGGATATAATTAAGTCTGGAGAAGTGTAGCATATGTATAACTGCTGCATTACTGAGTGTGCACAGGATATAATTAAGTCTGGAGAAGTGTAGCATATGTATAACTGCTGCATTACTGAGTGTGCACCGGATATAATTAAATCTGGAGAAGTGTAGCGTATGTTTAACTGCTGCATTTCTGAGTGTGCACAGGATATAATTAAGTCTGGAGAAGTGTAGCATATGTATAACTGCTGCTTTACTGAGTGTGCACAGGGTATAATTAAGTCTGGAGAAGTGTAGAGTATGTATAACTGCTGCATTACTGAGTGTGCACAGGATATAATTAAGTCTGGAGAAGTGTAGCGTATGTATAACTGCTGCATTACTGAGTGTGCACAGGATATAATTAAGTCTGGAGAAGTGTAGCGTATGTATAACTGCTGCATTACTGAGTGTGCACAGGATATAATTAAGTCTGGAGAAGTGTAGCGTATGTATAACTGCTGCATTTCAGAGTGTGCATGGGATATAATTTAGTCTGGAGAAGTGCTGTGTATTTATAACTGCTACATTACTGAGTGTGCACAGGATCAAATTAAGTCTTGAGAAGTGTACCATATGTATAACTGCTACATTACTGAGTGTGCACAGGATATAATTAAGTCTTGAGAAATGCACTGTATGTATAACTGCTGCATTACTGAGTGTGCACAGCATATATTTAAGTCTGGAGAAGTGTAGCATATGTATAACTGCTGCATTACTGAGTATGCATAGAATATAATTAAGTCTAGAGAAGTGTAGTGTATGTATTACTGCTGCATTACTGAGTGTGCACAGGATATAATTAAGTCTGGAGAAGTGTAGCGTATGTATAACTGCTGCATTACTGAGTGTGCACAGGATATAATTAAGTCCAGAGAAGTGTAGTGTATGTATAACTGCTGCATTACTGAGTGTTCACAGGATACTATTAAGTCTGGAGATGTGCAATGTATGTATAACTGTTACATTACTGAGTGTGTACAGGATATAATCAAGTCTGGAGATGTGCAGCATAGGTATAACTTCTGCATTACGGTGTGTGCACAGGATATAATTAAGTCTTGAGAAGTGCACTGTATGTATAACTGCTGCATTACTGAGTGTGCACAGGATATAATTAAGTCTGGAGACGTGTACCGTATGTATAACTGCTGCATTACTGAGTGTGCAGAAAATATAATTAAGTCTGGAGAAGTGTAGTGTATGTATAACTGCTGCTTTATTGAGTGTGCACAAGATATAATTATGTCTTGAGAAGTTTAGCGTATGTATAACTGTTGCATTACTGAGTGTGCACAGGATATAATTAAGTCTGGAGACGTGTATGTATAACTGCTGCATTACTGTGTGTGCACAGGATATAATTAAGTCTGGAGATGTGTAGCATGTATAACTGCTGCATTACTCAGTGTGCACAGGATATAATTAAGTCTGGAGAAGTGCAGCGTAGGTATAACTTCTGCATTACTGAGTGTGCACATGTTATAATTAAGTCTGGAGAAGTGCATCATAGGTATAACTGCTGCATTACTCAGTGTCCACAGGATATAATCAAGTCTGGAGAAATGCAGCAGAAGTATAACTGCTGCATTATTGAGTGTGCACAGGATATAATTAAGTCTGGAGAATTGCAGCGTAGGCATGACTGTTGCATTACTGAGTGTGCACAGGATATAATTAAGTCTGGAGAAATGCAGCATAAGTATAACTGCTGCATTATTGAGTGTGCACAGGATATAATTAAGTCTGGAGAAATGCAGCCTATGTATAATTCTGCATTACCGGATGTGCACAGGATATAATTAAGTCTTGAGAAGTGTACTATATGTATAACTGCTGCTTTACTGAGTGAGCACAGGATATAATTATGTCTGGTGAAGTGTATTGTATGTATAACTTCTGCATTACTGAGTGTGCACAGGATATAATTAAGTCTTGAGAAGTGTAGAGTATGTATAATTGCTGCATTACTGAATGTGCACAAAATATAATTAAGTCTGGAGAAGTGTAGTGTATGTATAACTGCTGCTTTACTGAGTGTGCACAGGATATAATTATGTCTGGAGAAGTTTAGCGTATGTATAACTGCTGCTTTACTGAGTGTGCACAGGATATAATTATGTCTGGAGCAGTTTAGCGTATGTATAACTGGTGCATTACTGAGTGTGCACAGGATATAATTAAGTCTGGAGATATGTAGTGTAGGTATAACTTCTGCATTACTGAGTGTGCACAGTATATAATTAAGTCTGGAGAAGTGCATCATAGGTATAACTGCTGCATTACTCAGTGTGCACAGGATATAATTAAGTTTGGATAAATGCAGCGCAGGTATGACTGCTGCATTAGTGAGAGTGCACAGGATATAATTAAGTCTGGAGAAATGCAGTGTATGTAAAACTGCTGCATTACTGAGTGTGCACAGGATATAATTAAGTCTGGAGAGGTGTAGCGTATGTATAACTGCTGCATTACTGAGTGTGCATAGGACAGAATTAAGTCTGGAGAAGTGTAGCGTATGTATAAGTGCTGCATTACTGAGTGTGCACAGGAAATAATTAAGTCTGAAGAAGTGTACGATATGTTAATTTGCTGCATTACTGAGTGTGCACAGGATATAATTAAGTCTGGAGAAGTGTAGTGTATGTATAACTGGTGCATTACTGAGTGTGCACAGGAAATAATTACATCTGGAGGAGTGTAGCGTATGTATAACTGCTGCATTGCTGAGTGTGCACAGGATATAATTAAGTCTGGAGAAGTGTAGCATATGTATAATTGCTGCATTACTGAGTATGCACAGGATATAATTAAGTCTGGAGAAGTGTAGCTATGTATAACTGCTGCATTTCTGAGTGTGCACAGGATATAATTAAGTCTGGAGAAGTGTAGCATATGTATAACTGCTGCATTACTCTGTATGCACAGGATATAATTAAGTCTGGAGAAGTGTAGCGTATGTATAACTGCTGCATTGCTGAGTGTGCACAGGATATAATTAAGTCTGGAGAAGTGTAGCATATGTATAACTGCTGCATTACTGAGTATGCACAGGATATAATTAAGTCTGGAGAAGTGTAGTGTATGTATAACTGGTGCATTACTGAGTGTGCACAGGATATAATTAAGTCTGGAGAAGTGTAGCATATGTATAACTGCTGCATTGCTGAGTGTACACAGGATATAATTAAGTCTGGAGAAGTGTAGCATATGTATAACTGCTGCATTGCTGAATGTGCACAGGATATAATTAAGTCTGGAGAAGTGTAGCATATGTATAACTGCTGCATTGCTGAGTGTACACAAGATATAATTAAGTCTGGAGAATTGTAGCATATGTATAACTGCTGCATTACTGAGTGCACACAGGATATAATTACGTCTGGAGAAGTGTAGCGTATGTATAACTGGTGCATTACTGAGTGTACACAGGATATAATTACGTCTGGAGAAGTGTAGTGTATGTATAACTGGTGCATTACTGAGTGTACACAGGATATAATTACGTCTGGAGAAGTGTAGTGTATGTATAACTGGTGTATTACTGAGTGTACACAGGATATAATTAAGTCTGGAGAAGTGTAGCGTATGTATAACTGGTGCATTACTGAGTGTACACAGGATATAATTATGTCTGGAGAAGTGTATCGTATGTATAACTGGTGCATTACTGAGTGTACACAGGATATAATTATGTCTGGAGAAGTGTATCGTATGTATAACTGGTGCATTACTGAGTGTACACAGGATATAATTATGTCTGGAGAAGTGTAGCGCATGTATAACTGGTGCATTACTGAGTGTACACAGGATATAATTACATTTGGAGAAGTGTAGTGTATGTATAACTGCTGCATTACTGAGTGTACACAGGATATAATTACGTCTGGAGAAGTGTAGCGTATGTATAACTGGTGCATTACTGAGTGTACACAGGATATAATTACGTCTGGTGAAGTGTAGTGTATGTATAACTGGTGCATTACTGAGTGTACACAGGATATAATTACGTCTGGAGAAGTGTAGCGTATGTATAACTGGTGCATTACTGAGTGTACACAGGATATTATTACATCTGGGGAAGTGTAGCGTATGTATAACTGGTGCATTACTGAGTGTACACAGGATATTATTACGTCTGGAGAAGTGTAGCATATGTATGCTGGTGCTACTCTGTATGTATTAGGCACATACTCTTTGAAGAACACACCTGCCTGAAATGGTATTCTGTTAGTTCTAGCTGCAGGTAAGGAAATAGCAAAACCTCTCTGAGGTTTGAATGTTACTTTTATAGCTGTGTGAGGTACAGTATTAATGGTGATACAACAATCATTTATATAATTTTAAACCAAAATGTTTTAAATCCCAAGTCAAGTTCTGCTATAGTGGAAACAGGTTGATATCCTAGAGATGAGTCTGTTATTGGTATAAGCTCTATTACACCATACAATGTTATTAGCATTCCAAAACGAGCGTGCTGATTGGACAGTGCAGCCAGCATGCCCATTTTAAACTGAGCACATTCTAAAAGAAAAAAGTCCAGCCACTGAAGTACCACTGAACGGCCACACTTTCTGTTGGTATATGCTGGGGTTTAGAGCAAAATATGAAAAAAAAAATCAGGTTTGTTCTGCAAATCTAAAGAAACAGAAACATACCTGATTTTCCTTGTATTTCTGCCATGTCCCTATTAAAACCTTATTTTTATACTAAAAAAACCCAACAACAATGGGAAATCTCTTTTCTCTGTTTCTTCTGTACTGAAGTGTGGGAATGCAAGTCATGTACAAGGCAATGAGGAAGAAGACTGAAGCGTGCTTATACAAAGATATTATCGGATAAAGGTAAGCAATTTCTTTTTTAAATAATGTCATTGTATGTTATCAATAATCCATTCCTGTGTATGGCCATATCAGGATTTACCCACAGCTGGGTTTGTTTAGTCACTCGGGCTTCACCCTCATGATCAGACCACACCAACTGTGGATAAATCCTGATATACCCACACCCAGTCATGGATTGCTGCTTAAATATTTCAGGTCCCCACATGTCTATGTCATGGTAATCAACCAAACCACTTCATATCGCAGAACTATATGTATAATATACTAAGGGACCTCCTTAGGCAGGCAGTTTCAAATTGCAATCATGAATCAATCTCTTAGCCTAAGTCCTATCCTTTATCTAGGAATGCTGTATCTGTTGCTGGAGTACAAAGGTTTCATAGTACAGTGTCAGCTTCTCAGTGTATATATAGTAATCATCACACTGATGCATTAAATATGTACTCCTTCAGACACAAAAGTATATATATATATATATATATATATATATATATATATATATATATATATATGATTCATGAGTAAGGAATACTGCTCAGCTTGAGGTGGAAACGTAAAAGTAAATAAATCATCTACTTGAGAAGAGCATTGCAAGTTTTCATTTACACATTTTACTTTTGAGATGTAGGAAAAGAAGAACACAGCAGCAAGACACTGATCCACAGGAAATCAATATTAATCTGTAAAGTTTGCCAGACACAGCAGATCATATCATTAGCTCTGCATATTACAAGCAGTTTCACTCAGCTTACGTGCCTAGTACTGTTATCACAGAAGTGATTAGACATGCCAAAACAGCATTATACAGTATCTGCAATTAAAAGACGAGGAAATCCTTCTCATCTGAAAAGGAACAAGGTAAAGACAACTGGCTGCACCACTGAGCAGTGTTAGCTGGGTTTGGAATAAGGTAAAGACAGCTAGCTGCACCACTGGACAGTGTTAGCTGGGTTTGGAATAAGGTAAAGACAGCTAGCTGCACCACTGGACAGTGTTAGCTGGGTTTGGAATAAGGTAAAGACAGCTAGCTGCACCACTGGGCAGGGTTAGCTGGGTTTGGAATAAGGTAAAGACAGCTAGCTGCACCACTGGACAGTGTTAGCTGGGTTTGGAATAAGGTAAAGACAGCTAGCTGCACCACTGGGCAGGGTTAGCTGGGTTTGGAATAAGGTAAAGACAGCTAGCTGCACCACTGGACAGTGTTAGCTGGGTTTGGAATAAGGTAAAGACAGCTAGCTGCACCACTGAGTAGTATTAGCTGGGTTTGGAATAAGGTAAAGACAGCTAGCTGCATCACTGAGCAGTGTTAGCTGAGTTTGGACTAAGGTAAAGACAGCTAGCTGCACCAGTGGCCAGTGTTAGCTGGGTTTGGACTAAGGTAAAGACAGCTAGCGGCACCACTGGGCAGTGTTAGCTGGGTTTGGACTAAGGTAAAGACAGCTAGCTGCACCACTGGGCAGTGTTAGCTGGGTTTGGAATAAGGTAAAGACAGCTAGCTGCACCACTGAGCAGTATTAGCTGGGTTTGGAATAAGGTAAAGACAGCTAGCTGCACCACTGGGCAGTGTTAGCTGGGTTTGGAATAAGGTAAAGACAGCTAGCTGCACCACTGGGCAGTGTTAGCTGGGTTTGGAATAAGGTAAAGACAGCTAGCTGCACCACTGGACAGTGTTAGCTGGGTTTGGAATAAGGTAAGGACAGCTAGGTGCACCACTCAACAGTGTTTGCTGAGTTTGGAATCACTGGGCAGTGTTAGCTGGCTTTGGAATAAGGTAAAGACAGCTAGCTGCATCACTGAGCAGTGTTAGCTGAGTTTGGACTAAGGTAAAGACAGCTAGCTGCACCACTGGCCAGTGTTAGCTGGGTTTGGACTAAGGTAAAGACAGCTAGCTGCACCACTGGGCAGTGTTAGCTGGGTTTGGACTAAGGTAAAGACAGCTAGCTGCACCACTGGGCAGTGTTAGCTGGGATTGGAATAAGATGACGACAGCTAGCTGCACCACTGAGCAGTGTTAGCTGGGTTTGGAATAAGGTAAAGACAGCTAGCTGCACCACTGAGCAGTATTAGCTGAGTTTGGACTGGCAGTGTTTGCTGAGTTTGGAATAAGGTAAAGACAGCTAGCTGCACCACTGGGCAGTGTTAGCTGGGTTTGGAATAAGGTAAAGACAGCTAGCTGCACCACTGGGCAGTGTTAGCTGGGTTTGGAATAAGGTAAAGACAGCTAGCTGCACCACTGAGCAGTGTTAGCTGGGTTTGGAATAAGGTAAAGACAGCAAGTTGCACCACTGGGCAGTGTCAGTTGGGTTTGGAATAAAGTAAAGACAGCTAGCTGCACCACTGGGCAGTGTTAGCTGGGTTTGAAATAAGGTAAAGACAGCTAGCTGCACCACTGGGCAGTGTTAGCTGGATTTGGAGGATATGTGTTGCTGGCAACATGTCTGAAGTCACATCTGTAGATGACACTGCTCATCTGTTGTTAATTTTCCTTCCAGAAAAAAATACATTTTCTCTTTGGGAGAAATGCTCAAGGAGGAAAACAAAACAGTAGAAATGCAGGCAGAAGTTCTCACTGATGAATTTTAATTGGAAACTTTATCTGAACCAAATAAAGCTCAGCATTTCCACTGCACCTCTATGGTTTCCCTACTCTTGATCACAAATGTTATACAAATATGCTTAAGAGTATGTTTTAAAAAGTGCGCGTCACACAAAAAATTCTTGTAGGTATCACAGCAGCTGTGTGACAGTTTATGGTTACTGTATGCCAGGCATGATAGCTTTTCTCTATTAAACTTATTCTCAGATGCCAAAATGTATTTATAAACAGACAAAACAGACTGACTTGTGTGTGATGAGTTGTGAGGAAGGTGATGTTCTCTTCCAAAGGTCAATTAGTTTGATACCATGTATACGAATACAGCCAAAAAGCCTGATTTCTCTCTTCAGCAGATAAAACAGTCTGCTGCGCATATTTAAGTCCATATAATGCAGTATGCTTGTCTGCTCATAATCTGCACAAGGAGGTCCATTAGTGTAAAGTTGCCTACATTACGTCTGTTGCATACTGACTTAAATGCCAGTTCCAACAGCATCTGTGGCTTAGTCTACAATTGTTTTTGCTAAAGACTTTTCTGTAATTATTATGTTGTCAATATTTAAAGCAATATCTGCAAGTTGATTAGAGTTATTAATGTATTTAAATGCAGCCAGACCTTACATAGCAATTGAATATCAATAACAATGCACCTAGATGTAGGCTGATGTGGATAGTTAAATAACTTGTAATTCCCATCAGTCTTTCTTCTATATCTGTTTACTGATTTTGAACAACAGAGAAGTGTTTGACTTTAATATATTGGTTACATTATTTTTATATACTCTCTTTTCCCCCATAGCCTGTCAATCATTAGCCTCCTCCCAGTAAATTGCTCCTTTCCTTCTTTGTCACTGGTTTAAAGGTCAATCGAATGACCATCAGAGAATTTGAGATTTTTTTTGTGTGTTTTGCTTTTTAAGCCTACTGCCTACATGCACCCAGTGAAGTACCAGGGAGGAGAAATGCAGTGGGATGACCATAGAAGACATCTTCTCACTTCTGCAAGAAGAGTTCCCTTAAAACAGCCCTGCCCCCTCCCCAAAACATTTAGCAGTAGATTCCCTGGTCTCCAGCAGGAAAATCACTCCACCCAGTGTGGGCTTGAGTCCAGGCAACCGTTCCAATTCCATGGGCGAGTTTAGCAGGCTCTGCCCTTCACTCCGCCCCCTCCCCAGGGGACTCCTCCAGTGTTGGCCCTGCTGGGTCCACTCCTTTTCTGCATCTACTGCTCAGAAGTCAAGGCCAATGTCAAGGGCCTCTGGCTGACCAAGTTTGCAGATGATTTCAAACTACGAGCAGTCATAGAATCCCGCCAAGGCACTAACAACTTACAGGAAGGACTAACACAGGTGAATGACTGGTGCCAAAGCCGTGGCTTAAAAATCAAGAAATGTAAAATAGTACCCTTTGTGAAGTCAGCCATACTAGGGAGTCACCTCATTGATACCACACTCCTAAGATTAGAACCAATAGTCAGGGATATTAGTATAAATGTTGATAGTCACCTAGCTTTTGACCATTATGTGTCTACGGTAGTAAGGACATCATTCTATGCTGCTCAACTTATAAGGAAGGGCATGGCATCTAGGTCCAAGGACGTCATTGTATCGCTGCATTCAGCTCTCACCAAGCCCATTATTGAGCACAATGCCCCCTTCGGAAGGCACCTGACCAAGCACAATGCAATGTCTACAATAGAATACTGGCATAAACAGCATGTCTTATGCAGATCACCTATCCCTATACACTGCTTCCTAAAGACTGTTGATAGGTGACCTATGCCTGACATATAAAACATCCTTGGATCCCACTTTCAAGAACCCTTTGCATATCCACAAAATGAATAACATCAGAATTGCACGACCTAGGGATTTAAACTTTGCTTGCCAAATAAATAGGATATGTTGGAGGGATAGATATGTGTCTTAGAGAATTCTCCTTCTCTGGAACAGGCTTCCCATCCATGTGAAGCTCAGCTCTTCCATAACCCTATTCAAAAGAAACCTGGACCAGTGGATGGGAAACTGGAAATACACCTTAGGTCGAACATCTATGTCTCTAATGGACAGAGGAAACCTTCTAAATCTTGACCCAAGTTACATATACCCTTAAAATAACATCAAAGGCATATACACTTGCAGGATACAATTAGGATTCTTGGCTAGGCTTATAAAGGCCCTAGTGGTCATTAGCCTAGTATACAGTTATGAACCTATGATGTTATAATCAAACCCCAGCCACCTGGATCACAGTCAGGCTCCATTTCTCCTTGCCATAGAGACAGGCTTAACATGGGTGCATTAGTTTTGCTGTACTAACAATACACAGCCTTTCACCTGCTGAAACCATTTGACAGGGCAATCTCTTTAGTGGCACAACAGCAGCAGATTGTGGTGTCTTCTTGAAAGTAAGTTTGTTGAGGAATGTCTGTCTGGAGTGACAAAACTTATTAAGATTACAGGTTCTTTAAAATTTCTCGGGCATTGGGAATTACATTGCTAGTTAACATTTGTGGTCCTTTGTCAGACATTTTGCAGCCTATTGAGGAAAACTTGAACAATAAATTACATCACTGTAAGATGAGAAAGGTTGAACTAAATTTCAGAGAATACAGCCGGTACAGAAGCTGCAATGGAGTAGTAGAAGCAGTGGCCACATCAAAGATATATGTGTTTGTATAACAAAAGCCCAACACTAGGTATGTGAACAAATGTCCCAGGCACTACTGCAAAATGACAACCCTGTAGCGCGGGTGTCATAAGTTAAAAGTCACCACAGGATAAAGCCCATAATCATTCCATCTGCATTATCTGAATTGATTTACTGAGTGCCGAGAGCGAGAAAGAGAGAGAGAGAGAGAGAGGGAGCAGCCAAGGGGAAATAAAATGATAGTATACATACTTAGAGGTACTAATTTTAGGGACAAACAAGTAATACACTCTACAGTGAAGGGTTAGCCTACAGATGGAATACTATGCCCAGCTCTGGAGACTCGGAAGTGATAAGGAAAGCTAGTTATGAGGGCCTGTCAACAGGATAATTAAATAGATGGAAAAGAGTATAGTATTAGAGAAAATTAGTCTTTCCTCACTACTGGGAAAAATGGAACTGGGTGATCTGATGTGGACTAAATTAATGAAGAGGAGCTGTGATGAAAATAAGGTGAGAGGAGAGGAAGGAGGGGGTCATGAACTACAAAATGAAGGACAGAGATTCAGTATGGATTCAGTGCAGCATTTTTATAGAAAGGGTGGTAGACAAATGAACTAGACCTCTCATCTGTATAGTCAGAAATGAAACAACCGATTCACTCTTTCAAATAAGCTTAGGCTGAGTGGTGGTAGGGGGATGATAGTTGCAGTAGATGTCAGAAGCTAGCTGCAAAAATCAAGTAGACTTGATAGGTATATTGTCTACTTTTGCAGGTCTTACCTCATATGCGTGCCTGCATTATTCGGAAATCCAAAGACTGCCTAGAATCTCTTTTGTCTTACCTCATATGCATGCCTGCATTATTCGGAAATCCAAAGACTGCCTAGAATCTCTGTGTATTACATTCATATTTCATATTTGTATTTTTATATATGAATCTTTTGAAACTAACTGACCTCTTTTGTATGGTGTTGTTTTGCTGCCTTTTCAGTTTTATACCTCTGTGATTATTACATTGCTATTTAGGATTCTTGCTGTTTACAACAAATTCTATATGTATGACGTATCCGCCTCATTTTTTATTTTTTTTTTAACATTTGTTTTCTGTGGAGGCCCAGTGAAAAATGCTCCAGACGCATGTCTTTAGAATGTGGGAGAAAAGCCATGCAAATGCAGGGAGAATATGCAAACTCTGCACAGAAGGCACCCAAGCTGAGAATTGAACCAGAGAACCTCTTGTTGTGAAGCAGCAACATTAACTGCTTCACCACTGCACCACCTGTGCCTTGCAGTATATACTATGGAGGGTTTAAACAGCATATTTTAATTTGTATTTTTATGATATTCTGTTTGCTTTATTATCCTTTTCCATTTACTTAAACTTAGTAAACATGTTTAAATGTTTTGTAATTGTAATTGTAATTTTGAAATCTCTAATAGAATTTTACTTACTGAATAAGCATTTGTGTGAAATTTAGGATTTAATGGAAGGTTATTCACAAGTGTGTATGTTTATCTGTTGGCATTCTTTATACAATGTGAAGTGCTTTGTGAAAAGCACCATAATAAAGTGAGTTGAATGATGTAACTGAATAACATGTTCACATTCTGTGTTCATCGGTTCATAGGTCTCAATTTCAGGTTTACCACATAATCGATCTTCTAAAAGCTTGGTGACATAATTCCATATTAGTGTTTCTTATTGCCTATAAAGTCATGTATTGTTTTTTTTTTAAGTAGACAGAGCTGTGCATTATTTCTTAACCTCTTAGTGCAAGAATCAGTGGCAAAGCCAAAAAATACTGAAAGACAAAGGCCCAAAATAAGGGACATAATTTAAGTATTGATCTTATATAGTCAGAAAGTTTCTGGAATGATTGATTTTTCATCAGCATGAATTTTCTGAAGGCTAAGAAATCTAAAACTCAAAATTGTTCAATGTATTGGTCACTACTGCAGTAACCTTTGTTCTGTGGGTTATATCCTGCCAAGGTTATAACAGCTGTCCAACTTCCAAACCTTCAGGGCAACTTCCATGTGCCCAAACTGTCAAGCAGCTTGCACTGAGCTGACTAAAAGACAAGTTTGGGCATGAATCCATTTGGAGCTTTACGGCTACCGAAGAGTACGCTCCTCTAAGACTTTCAAGGATTGATTGTTGGCTTGTGCTTTCCTTTGCTGGGCAAATAAGTTCCCTTTGCAGAAAAAAATTTCCATTTTGTTAATTTTGTTGATGTTTCATTACTTTACTCTACAGGAAAGCAATTTTAAAGCTAGGAGTGTTTGTTTTAACGAACCATCTTAAGATTGTAACATACTTTTAAATGGAGAACGTGCTTTTTCCTGTCAGTTTAAAAGTAGTGTAAAGTAATATAAGACATCTTTTTCTGTGGAGACGTATTTATTTTTTCCTTTGTGAGGCTGGTATGATGTTTTAAAGTGCTTTTTGCTGTTTTTTTTTCTTTAAAAAAAGTAACTTTTGTGGACTGGCAGTGTTTACCAGCAATTGCTGCTTGTCTTCCCTGGGAAAGAGGTAACATTTTCAGCCTTGACCATGGAACCAGAATACTCATCTCACGGTTCATCCTTTTCCAGCCACAAAAAGAAAGAGATTAAGAAAATAGCCTTTGTCACAACACCAGGCTAACACTTTGCCTCAGCCACAGGTGGGTGACTCTGCTGTGGCCTTTTTGTTGTACCTCAGACCACTCATCTTTCACCCCAGATCCTTCTGGTGTGGCACCTACAGCCACTGTAGACCGGGGGTTAACTACATCCTCTGCGGCTGTTGGGCTTCCCTCAGTGGGAAGAGGAGAGCCAATCTTGGTGCTGGGAGAGGTAACAGGGAAGGTTTCCTTGTTGTGTCAGAATGTTGTGTCCATCAGTGGGGAAGCAGCTGCTGCCATTAGTAACATGGTTTGCCCCATTTTTCCTGTCAAAAAGAAACAGAAAACCAAGCATGTGTCCACTCCTCAAACTTCTTTAGATAGGTGTAGTTTACTGGGTCTGGCTCAGGGTTTAATTCAGGCTATTGATCCCTCTTGTAAAGTAGTTTATGGTAAAATAAAGCAAGATTCCTCTTTTCCTGAAGAGATTCAAGATTCTGAGTCTGAACAGGAAGATACAGGGATGGATACAGTTTTTTTGTTCTCAGATTTCCAATTCAGACTCAGAGGAGGGCTCAGTTTATAATTCTTCCTGTAGGAGTTCTTTTTCTTTGAATGTGCCAGTGTCTTCAATGGGAGAACACTGATGTTTCTCAGTCCCTCAGAAAATACTATGAGTTGTTACAGAAGGATTTTATGGAACCTACACCCATTTCTCCTGTTCTGTCTGCTTTAGAGGATGTGTGTGTAACATACCTTTACAATATTCCTGATAGCCAGCTGTCCCTTAAAAGGCAGATACGATATATAAAGTTTCTCAGTCTTTTAAATTAGTATGTACTGTTCCCAAACCTGACCCAACAGGTATAGTTGTTGGTTCCACTATTACTAAGCAATTAATAAATTCCAATCCTACTCTTTGTGATAAGTTTGGAAAATTGTTGATAGTATGGGGAAAAACTTATACAATTTTGATTTGCAGCATTTTGAATTGTCAGGCTCACATGTTAAAGTTTGTTCTGACAAATTATGACAGTATGAGGAAAGTTTTATCTGCAGTTTCTTCTTGTGAGGTAAAATCTGCTTAAAATAACTTAGTTTCATCTTTTGCACGGGTCACTACTCATTGTTTGCAGTGAGTGTGTGCATGACTCTGTTGATACTCCTTTCAGGACATGGCCACTGGTACCATTTTGAGGAGCTTTTCATGGCTGCATTCTCAGAGCCTCCTAGATGATGTTAAAAATGAGATTTTAAATTCTTGCTGGACAGAAACTTAGTGTTTTGCCACTCTGCTGCAGAGGTTATCAAATAGAGTGATGAAAGGGACAAGGTGATTGAGGGAATCTCTAAGATCGTTTAGCCTTTCTTTTGCAAATTGTCCCAGGGATTTTATTTTCTCTCCACATCCAATTTTCGCAAAAACAGAACAAACAGTCCCCCCAAAAAATTCAAGTAAACAGATGTTTAAGAATAAGTGGCAAGGAGTTCCAAAAAGAACTCTTGAACATCCCAAAACCAAGGACAGTCCAACAAATCTGGATGACTATTCAAGAGACCTTGTGATCTTCTCCCACCCTGGCTCCTTTTTTCTTCCTGAAAGTCTGACTCTCCACTTTCCTATTTGATACCAGATTTTTTTTCAGGCAAATGGGTTCTGAAAATCATTCATCTGGGTTAGAGATGGCAGTGGGAGGAAATTCCTTCTTTCCACAGGGCCATTACTCATCCTCCAAATCAGACTCTTTTGTTTCCACCTGTTCTTTATTACATGTTGTCCCAAGGAATGATAGAACCAGTTCTCCCTTCCCAGGTGGGGAAGAGTTGTTATTTAAAGATGTTACTTGTGCCAAAGCAAGAAATGCTTGGAGACCAGTTCTGGATCTTTCTTTCCTAAACATGTTTATGACAGTGCCCAAATCATGTTACTTCACAACCTGTTACCACTTTTTTCTCTTTCAAGTTTCCTGGCAACACTAGGCTTAAAAGATGCTTATCAATCACATCCATATTCATCCAAACTTCAGAAGGATCTTACGTTTATTTTTTGTGTCAGGTTCACATTATCAATTCTCAGCTTTACCCTTTGGACTATACACTGCACCAAGAGTGTTCACAGAGTATCTAGCTCCAGTTATAGCTCATTGCAGACTACCCCATATTCATATTTTCCATATTTAGACAATTTGCTTATCTTTGGAGAATATTCTTTGGTGAAAGATCTCCCACACAAGTTGGGATTCCACGAGAACATTCAAAAGTCTTTCTTGACTACCTCACACAGGATTGTGTTCCTGGGATGTCAACTTGACACCCCAGTTAAAAGACCTTTTCTTCCACTGGAAAAATAGACTTTTATTTAGATCTATTTCTAAGATTTTCCACTCAGACTTCAGTCACTGCAAGGGAATACCTCAGGATTTTGGGTCTCATGGCATCTATGATTCTCATGATAACCCCTGGCAAGACTCCACATGAGATGGATAAAGTGGTATCTGAAATGTCATTGTTCCCAGCATCAACCACCCTTTATCTTTCCAAATCCCAGTGCTGGGGTCTGTCAGAAGAGAAATGTTTTGGTGGAGACAACAGATATCCTTAAATCCAGGTCTCCCCTTCTCCTTCTCTGCTTTAATGCAGTCAGTCACCACAGATGCTTCGGACTTTGCTTGGGGAGCAGTTTTAGGAGGGATAAAAGTGCAGGGGGGGGACTCCAAGAACAGATGCAAGCACATGAATATAGATGAGATACTTGCCATGATCAAGGCAGTCATCTCTCTGAACCATCTTTGGTCCCTGGGACCACTTCAAGTGGGTATAGACTGTACCAGTCATATGGTTTATCAACAAGCATGAGGGGAGCATGTCATGCACCATTTGCAGACTAACAATGTTAGCTTGGGATATAGTTACAATGCACTAAGAGGTTACAGTCATCCTACATTCCATCAGAGCAAAATTTTGTGGCAGATGAACTGAGTAGGACCAGAGCAGATCCTCACAAATGGAAACTATATAAAGGGGTCTTCCAAGATTTTTATCCATTTGTGAAGAGTTCCTCAAGTTGACATCTTTGCCTCCTTTCTGAACAATCAACTGGCAAGATTCTGTTCCAGGACTCCATGGAAGAATGCTTTGAAGACAGATGCCTTTTCTTTTCCTTGGACAGGAACGTTCCTGTCTGCTTTTCCACCCTTTCCACTAATATCCAGGGTACTTCTGAAGATTCAGAATGAATCCCCCAAGATTACTCTGGAGAATCCTTTCTGGCACAGGCAACCATGGTTTTCCCTTCATAGGTTCATAGATAAGTACTAGGCTAGCTGTCCTTGTGGGTCATTTTAAGCCTAGCCAACTTCCCTTTCACAGGTGACAATCAAACCTTGTACCTTGTGTTTGTGAGGTAAACAACTTAACCATCATACCAAACCTGTTTTGGAAATGGCCAGGGGCAATTACCACAAGCTTCCTCATACATTGGATCTACTCATACAAGAATAGGGGTGTTTGATATACCCCAACATCGATTATCTTTAATTGACTACCTGGATGATAGGTTCTTAATTCCTTCTAGGCACTTGTTTGCTGAGGATGTGCAGCTGATACTAATGGAGGCAAGAAAGCCTCTTACTAGGAACTTATATATCAGCAAATGCAAAAGGTTTGCTCTTTGGTGCCAACAAAATAATCACCACCCATTCAAGGCTCGTTATTCTTTGGTTTTACAAAACTTGTGTGGGTTACTATCCTATAGCCTTTCTTATTCCTCTATCAAGGTTTATTTATTGACAATTTAGTGGTCTGCCCATGGATCCTCCTCTTTCAATGTAGTCTCATGTCAAAATGTTCTTGAAATAAGTTTTGTATAAGAGGCTTCCAATCAACCTAATGACCCCTCATTGGGAGCTTTATTTTGTGTTAAAGAAGCTAACACTTGCCCCATTTGAACCAGCTAATCTGGTTGACTTGAGGTTATTAACATAAAAAAAAAGTTTTACTGATTTTCAGACCTCTGCAAGAATGGTATCAGAGTTGCAAGTTCTTGTGGTGAGTGAACCCTCATTTTCCATAGGGACAGAGTTTCTTTGAGAACTAATCCTTTTATGTTTAATGCGGTATCCAAGTTTACTTTAAGCCAAACTATCCTTCCCTGTTTTCTTTCCTGAGCCTAAAAATTAGAGAGAAAGGATGCTGCATAACTTAGTTTTCTACAGACAACGCAGATACTATCTTGAGAGAACAAATCTTTCAGATTTTCACATCAATTGTCCATTTCTTGGGATGCCAAGAAGAAGGGACAACTTGTTTTCAAAACAGACAATTTTCAAATGGTTATCTAAGGCTGTTACCTTTTGTTATACTCACCATAACAAAAATATTGCAGGCAGGTCAAGGCCCAGTCTTTCAGGGCCTTGTTTCATTTATGGCTTTTTGGAAAGGGTTGGATTCAAGAAGTATTATAGACGTTACTACTTAGTCCTCTGTACATACGTTTACAAAACACTATAAGCTAGACTCCTTTTCTACGTCTATGTTGGGCTTCGATAGGGCCTTTCTCCAGGGGTCCCTGGACTCTTCTCCTTCCACCTCCCAAATGTTACAAGATAGGTTAATCTACTGATGTAGCTAAGGCTATTGCAGCAGCGATCAATATGATAAACATAGTACAGTTGATCACTGCTGCAGTAGCCGCTCCCTTCCTCTACCCCCCCCTTGTTTTTTGGTGAGTTTTTATGCCAGGGTGTGGACATTTATTTTTTGGTGTTCCTAGCATTGCCCTTTTAAGGCTCAGCCTCCTTCTCCCTGCTGGCAGGAAAGCTCTGAAGAGCTTTGCACAAAACTTGTCTTTCAATCAGTTCCACTCAAGCTGCTTGACAGTTTAGGCATGTGGAAAGTGCCCTGAAACTTTGGCAGTTGGCTGTCTGTTATATCCTTAGCAAGATATAACCCATATAACTAAGGTTACTGCAGCAGTGATCATTTGAACATCTACTGTTAGGGTAAGTTCAACTTACACAACTGCACTTTGGTAACTGCAGTCTTTAATGATATGCCAGAAAACTGCACATTTTATGAAGAACAGACGCAGACCACAAATATAATGCAAACTTGGGACATTCTGTGAAAATGGGTAGTACAGTTGAGAGCTATGTCAACAGCACAAAAGCTCAGTTGTAGAAACTGAGTGACATGCAGTGCATGCAAATGAGAGCATAACAAAATGAAATGACCTGTGCAAATAAGCAACATGGAATATATAAATGCAAGAGGTCAACATGTTAAGACTGATTCATAAATACATAAAATGGGAACATTGCACACCATCTCTCACCCATTTTGAAATCCAAGATTCCCAGAGTACATAATAGTACCATGTTAGGCAGAGGAGTCACAATACCTTAACAACATGTGTTGGTAGCTACTGTCATAATCACTGCTGGCAATGGTGTGCATTATACCCACCCTGCAAAAAAGATGCAGGCAGCAACTCACATACCAACATCTCACAGACCAGCAAATATGTGATCACTTCAGAGTGGACAGGGATATAGTAAGAGACCTAGTTAAGCTGTGTCACTCACAAGTGCATTTGAGAGGTTTGCATATTATATCTATTTCAGTGGACACAAATATATGTGAATCAACTATTATCTTAGCTACATGCACTTTCCAGTGACCTATATGGCGACACACTAAGTACACTGCAGGCATCTGCCTTGCAAATACTGAATCAATTCCTTGATGGAATGTTACAACATATGGAGGAGCATATTTAGTTTCCAAAGACACCAGAAGACATAACCAACACCATGCACACATTGTAAGAGACTTCACACCTTCCTAGGGTCTTGTATGCCATAGATTGTACCCATTTTGCTAAGGCCCCAACAGGTCCAGACACACAGAGATGCATAAGTAGGGATATTACTGTCTGTAATGACCAGGTCATTATCTATAATGGATCTTTGTGCTACCCATGAGCATTTCACATGATTCATACATCTGGCACATGTCCAGCCTATACCAGCATGTCTCCCCACAGTGTCATCTGGTTGATAGGTACACACACAAGCCAGGATGAATGGGATACTCGGACAACTACCTATTAGTATGCTGGGAGCATGCCATATATGAAGTTTTTGTGTGTTGCAGAAGAAGCTAGATGTGTCCTTGAGCCACTGATCATGTTCCCACATTTTCAACACATAGAACATTGAAGAAATGACACAACACTGCCCATGCTAAAACTAGAAACATTGTGGAATGTGTCTTTGGACTGCTGAAGGGTACATTCAGGTATTTAGACTACTCTGGTAGTGCACTATAACACAGTCTGAAGATATGTAGCAAAATATTTGTAGTATGCTCATAGGGTGAAGACTCTTTAGCTATAGATGGACAAAGGGTGTCACCCATGTTGTTTTGTTAGCAAGTTTAGAGACTTATGGCTGCTGAAGTGTGCAGGTTGCTGGACACCTGCACTGGAATATAGAGCATATTCTGGAGTGGACTGGATATTTGCTTTACCAGCAGGCTACAGCCATTGGGATTCAAGGTGCACAACCATCCAATGACACTGACCACTCAAGTATGTGATGCCTGGATATGTTGTCATCTGGGCTGGGCTGGCAGTCAGTCATACCAGCAGCCCATACTATCTCCTTCCTGGTGTTACCCCTCCCTTCTGTGTCCAACCCTCACCATCTCCAGGTGTCTTGCCTCTGTGTATTTGTATCCATCCAGTGTTCATCTCACCTTTTATATGTACACCACTGCCTGTTTCTATGCTCCATGTTTTTCTGTCTGTTTACACTATTTGCCCTTTTCCCTCTGTCTCATCCAAATACATCCATTGATAGCTTCCCCATCTATCCTTCTCTTTTGGTGATGTAAAAGGGAGCTCGATTTCCACAACATACATTCTGTATTGTGCTTCCCTCTCATCTTGCTGTATTCCCGTTTCCTTCTTTCCTATCTATCCCAATCCCCCCTCATTTATATGATGAACAGGATAGACACTTTGGAGTACATACCCACACTGGTGCTCCAGTTGGTCACTGTCCTGTGCTTCCCTACGTATCATTCCGCTCCAACAGCTGGTGCTATGTGCCGTGGTTCATACTGCACTATGTACACTGAGGTGGTTTTGCTATGATGTCATCCATGTTAGCAATAAACACTGTGGTAGCAGTGCTTCTCTGGATTGCTTACATAGGGCTGCCATGCTTTATGGCTGCTCATCTGATTTTATGTGGTGTCCTCTTGCTTGACATATCACTGATGTCCATAGCCTGCAAATCCATGATTAGCTTTCAGATATATTATGTAACTTGCTCCTTCAGAACTGGCCATGCACAGATATATTGCACTTCTCTATGAACTACAACCTTGGCTTTAATAGCAAGTTACCTGATCTAGTGATTGCCATCTGGGATGAGTGCATTACAGCAAAGTTTTTCAAAAGGAAATGGGTCGAATGTTATGCTGTCAGCAAACGACTGACTTCCAAGAGCCTGTATAATAGTGGATATAATGAGACCCCCATGTACAGCTCTGTTATTTTTTTGTGAAGCGACAGACAGCTCCTGTGGCACAGGGGGATAACACCTCCTGTGGCATAGGAAAAGATTATAAAGGATAAATCCAAATAAAAGCACTTTAGCTAGCAGATCTAGGAGACTCTCTCTCTGATACCCTCCCTGTGGGAGGAATAAAGACACCTTGTTGAAGTTTCCAGTAGTTTATTCAGTTAAGTAGGTAGATGGACGAGTATTAAAACAAGAACACTCATCCATCTACATACTAAACTGAATAAACTACTGGAAACTTCAACAAGGTGTCTTTATACCTGCCACAGGGAGGGTATTAGAGAGTGAGAGTCTCGTAGATCTGCTAGCTAAAGTGATTTTATCTGGATGTATCCTTCATATTCTGGTTCTTGTTAGTTCTGTCACATTCTGAGTCACAGGTGGGATACCAGACTTCGCTTGAGCCCTCTGGCTTACATCTGTCTCCTGTAGCATAGGGAGATAACAGTTCCTGTGGCATAGGGAGAGAACAGCTCCTGTGGCATAGGGAGATAACAGTTCCTGTGGCATAGGGAGAGAACAGCTCCTGTGGTGTAGGGAGATAACAACTCCTGTGGTATAGAGGCTTGTTACATGTGCACTGTGGTTTGTTGCCTAGAGGACTTAGGATCTATCAGATCTGATACCCCAAGTCAAGGTGCCAGCCATATTACATTGGTAATGAACTTAGACATTTTGGCACATGCTGTGATGTTTCTCTTCACCGCTGCAGCATTCATTACAAACTGGAAGAAGTCATTAAGGTCTTGATGTCTAGCTTACTAATATACAGTCATTATACTGGAACCTGCAGAGGTCTAGCTATAAAGGATTGAGCCCTGGACTCAATAGTTTACCAGAATTCTGGAGAATGTAGTGTGTGGATATCCTCAATAGATTCTTATGGGTAAGAGAATAACACAGCCCAGTAACTTCCTGTAACAAATGGTGCCAGTTGGTGTTATGTAAGTATTCCTATTAACTACCAAGAATGAGAAGTGGCCAGGAGATGAGTGCACCAGTCTCCTGACTCTGTTTCTCATGTGAGAAGCTCTAGAAGTGTACCTAGGATGCCCACCTGACCTTGTCAATGATTACTAAAAGCTGAAGGTTGAACTACTAGTTTGACTAGGACAAACACCACCATGAGGTTACATCATTTCCATGCCTGGATCTTTTCTTCAAGGATGCAATTTCACCTACTCAATTTTCTATACCTGGGCAAGAAGGGGCTAGAAAGTAACATGGCTGGCTAAAAAGTGGACTTGTTACAAAAGTATATTTCACAATAAATGACTCAGTCCTGTCCTGTGGCACAAAAGAATGAAGTCCTAATTATGACCCAGATGACATGTGTTCAGTTTTCAGGCATGGAAACTGGAGGAAGTGGGAAAATTGTCTTGTGGCACAAAAGAATGAAGCCCTAACTGTGACCCAGATGACCTGTGTTCAGTTATCAGGCATGGGAGCTGGAGGGAGTGGGGAGGGAGGATGTGACTGAGCAGCATACATCTTGTCCATCTTGAGGGAAGGAGGCAGCCTGGCTTGCTACTAGAGCATCACCTAGTGGCAGCTCTGGGTAGTGCAGCCCACGGAGTCTAGGCTAGAGGGACATGCTGCCCTAGCGTAGCTGAGTAGGTTGGGGTAATCAAACGGGGAAGCTTGTGCTTTTCATCCCAAAGACTGGGGCACTAGAGTCACTTAGAAGCTGCCAAGGGGATGCTAAGAGCACCTGGTGGTGGAGGAAGACCTTGATGTCTGCTTGGATGATGGGTCCTGTAATCAACTCTCATCTCATGGAGGAATGACAGGTTGGTGATAGGATTTGCTTCCATGAGGAACAAATGGGTTAGATAGGTTGCATGAGGTTAATGACTGGTAGACAGTTTAAAAAATGGATGGTTTAGATCATTCTTGTGATCTTGGAGGGCCTGGTAACCCCTATCAGGAAAGATTTTGCAAAGGAGAAGCCAAATCTTTCAGAATCACTTGCCTCAGTTACATCCCAAGTAGTGAGGCTGTTCTTTTTAAAAGGAAACATATACAAAAATAAAATCATACTAGAGGAAGGTAATTTCAAACTAGAACAAAGGTTTCTAGCAAATGGAAAGGGATAGAAACAAGGTGTCCATCTTTCAGATGTTATAAATGTAATGAGGATGGATATTTATACAGACATTACCATGGGTTTACTCTCAGTTTATGCTATTAGTATCTTTGATAGCCTGTTCTCTTTCATTAAGTCAGCAATTGGAAGTTATGACTTTCTGTGAGGCTCCACAACTTTGGGAAGGGGACATGCTTTTTGCCTTGAGGTTGTGTGAACTCATAGTTAGTGTATTTACATTAGGGTTTGTGTGGGAGTAACAACATTCAGGGAGCTTGATCCCTGTAAAATTAATGACTGTAAGTGTTTTTATTTATTTATTTATTTTTGTTGTTTTTCTGATCATTGACTTTTTGGGTGATTACACAATTGGTAATCTTAACAATGTCAAGTTTGGAATGGGATCCCATTGTGTTTGCATGAGGACCCCAGGAAATGCAATTTAAATAAAGTTAGTAGACATGCTTATAATGCTGTATTTCATAGACTGTAAACCCAGTTTGAACTGTTGAACATATCACTGCAAAAGTTCAAAATGTCTGTAAGAGGAGTAGTGATAAAGGCTGGATTATTATTTCCGTGTGTTAAAAAGAACCTGCTTGACTACACAAACATCATAACTACAATGTGTGTATATGGAGAGAAAAAGAGTATCTTAATGCACAATTTATGTTTTTTGTTGAATATGGGGGTCTCATATGCTTTGGGGGTTGCATCTTGATTAATAGGTAAGGTGATAACAGAAAATGTTTTCCTTACTTTAAGAATATACATCAGCAAGACTCCAGGAGTTAGATGATCACGCAGGAGCTAATGAATGGGATGAAGAGAAAATGCTTCCCTTTTTCCTCTTACAGTGAGAGCCCTGTAATGAACTTAAACATCCAGGGGTACTGGATCGAAGCAGCTTGGAGAAGAGTCTGGACCAAGTCATGTTTTGGAGATGTTGGAAGGGAAGTGTGCTCTGACCGATGTTTAGATAAAACAATCCAGCTTTTGTTTAGCTCAGTGGAATGAAACTATACTTGTAGAAGATCAAAAGAAAGTGCAATAACTGATGGTGTAGCTTGGAAGCCAAAAAGTGATTTTTGTTATTTTTGTTTTAAACAAGAAGTTGTTAAACAGCTCTTTGTGCACCAGCCATACAGGAACCTGGTATTAAAACCAGCACGTGGCCATTTTGAGTGGAAATGACAAAAGCAAAGCTATTACACATGGTCAGCAGAGCAACAGAATAACTTTAAGTCTGGACTGTAAATAGGCTTCTGTATAGAAACCTACTAACTCTCCAACAGTGCCTATTTCTATAGCACAATTCTCATGCAAAAGGAACGCTATGGACCTGGCAGGGCTTTTACTGAAGCAAAAATGGTAGCACCAACACCACGATGCAGATAAAAAACAATGAAACTTTATTACTCAAACAATGCTAGTACTTAGACTTTCATCATAAGGCTTCGTCAGGTAAGTGAATTCATACAACCATTAACGTATTTAAATACACATTCATTAAAATTATGTGACATTAATAATCCCCATGATAGCAGCCTATGAAGAAACCGTTATTAATGAGATATATGACCTGTACCTTTATGATAAACAGTGTTATTTTGATAATAGTTATAAAGAAACAATTAAGTCCCTTTTATCTAATGATAATATTGTCATAAAACAGGCAGATAAGGGTGGGGGTATTGTTGTCTTAAACACAGAAGATTATATTAATGGAATGTTAAGATTACTAGAATCAGATGATTATGTGGAATTAAGTGCCATGGATTTGGAAGGTGTTATTTCTCAAGTAAATTCTCATGTCTATGACATGCATTTAAATGGTCAAATATCTTTAGAATTATTGCAATTTTTTATGTACAATATCTGAGAACGCCTTTTATTTATGGCATTCTTAAGATACATAAATCTTTGTTAACCCCCCCGAGGCCAATAGTCTCAGCATCAGGATGGATTACTGAACCTATTTCAAAATATGTTGATACGCAATTGAAGAAAGCCTTAAGTTTTTCTTCGACTACTATTAAGGATACACCTGACTTTTTAGAGCAGCTGTTTTTATGGTCAGGAAATCATGATGTCTCTACATGTTATTTTGTTAGTCTGGATGTGGATAGTTTATTCACGTCAATTCCAAATGACATAGGTATAAACTTTATAAGGGACTTTATGGTACCTTTATCTATTTTTAATTCTACTGAAATTGAAACATTATGTGCACTCATAGACTTGATTTCGAATAACAATGTGTTCCTATTTTAGGAAACAATATATAAGCGAATGTCGAGGAGTGGCAATGGGTACATCGATGGCTAATGGTTATGCCAACTTAGTTGTAAACAAGTAGAACAATGAATATGTGCTTAATGATCGGATAAATAGATTCAGTAAGAACATATTACTGTACAAACGGTTTGTAGACGACCTGTTCCTTGTTTGGGACGGATCTGTCTTGGACTTTCATGAGTTTGTTGATTATTTACACTTTAGTAGTGAATTTTTAAGATTCAAATATAATATTAATTATCATAGGGGCCGGAAGCTGTTGAAGACTGGGGAGGGGGGGGTGGAGGGTGAGAGGGGCACTTAGTGATCTAAAAAGGGCAATTTTTTAAAACTATTTACTACCACAACATAGGTTCACTTGAGGGACATTTTAAGCTTAGCCAGTTTCCCTTTTGGTGCTTGAATTAACATTTCCTGATTGGTCTTACCTATCCTATGGCTGTTAACTGTATATTAGCCCTAGTGAGAATAAATGTGATCGTACTATAGATAATTTGAGGGGACCCATGTAAGGGATGCAGCATTTAGGAACTGCCTCTATTAGTGGCATGAGGGGCAATCCTGCAGTACATTTTCTATTACCCATCTTTAGATCCATTGTTGCATTTGAATATGGACAAGGATGAGCTTTGTTTTACTTGAATGGATCGTCTGTTCTGGAACAGTGGTAGCCTCTGTGATATATATCCATCTCTCCACAAAATTCAGTTTAGATACCTGGACTGAGTATTTCTGATGCCATTTGACTTGCTGATGTTCAGTAGGTCCATCTGTATTAGGTCGGAGGATGCCTTGCATGCCAGACATGTCACCTCTACACTCTGTAGGATACTCAGTATAGTGAAAATCTTTGAGGTGGTCCATGCAAGACCTATTATTTAGGACTTGTATCCTTTTAGTAAGGTATCTCTGTGGATATTCCAATTGTTGCATGGGTCTGGACAGATACATGCCAAAGTGGGCATTATACAAAATGATTGATCTAATGAGGGCTTTGTAAAGGGGTACAATAACATCTCTAGATCTAGTCACACAATCAATTTGTTTATAAGCTGTGCAATATAGAAAAACTTTCTTATGACCCTGGGCACATATTGGTCAAATGCTAGGTCACTGTACACACAAGTTCCCAAATGCCAAACAACTGGGTCAGTTCTCAGGGGGCATTGTCAATTTGGCAGCTCCCTGCAGTAGATGACTTCCCAAAGGATATGATAATGTATTTCTTGGAGTTTAGCTTCAATTCATGATTCTGGCACCAGTTATTGTTTGGGACAAACCTTCCTGCACGATGGTTAAGTAATTTGGGGATTCAATAACTGCTCCTAGCTTGTAGTCATCTCAAACTTAGTCGGCCAAAGCCCTTTGGTATTTTGTTTTAGTTTTGAGATGTATATGCCAAATAGAAAAAGTCTCAGCACTGAACCCTGGGGGACACCATTGGTGACTGGTCTCTTCTCCTGTTTTGGTCTTCTGCATCCTGTGAGCAAGCATACATGTATACATTCTTTAATTCACCTTCCTGATAGTATTAACCTGATTGTATTAAATTATACTCCTTGTATAATACAGCACCACTTGTTCAAATGTGTTTTAAATTTGTAGTTTGGAACAGTCTTTTAGTGAGCAATGAAACAAAATGCATGAACCAATAATGACAAAACCGCCCAATTCAGAACATTTCCTTCATAAAAGTCTACTTCCACACCCAAACTATAAACAGAATGACAGTAGTGTAAGCCATAGACATCTTGTATAGCTTTACACACTTATTTTTTTTTTTTTGGGGGGGGTCAAAAGGTCAAAAACCAGGGACACATTTTAAACATTGCTTGTATAATTTTGGAAAGTTGCTAGAATAAAATGTTGTGCTACCACCATGCATGTCACTGGTCAGTCTTGAACCCAGAACTCTATGCATTATAGTCAATGCAACATACCAGTATGCTAAATCAGCAGTTTGAAAGATAGGAAGACTGAAACTTAATGGCTATCATTTAGTGAATTCAGTTCTCACTTCTCACCATAGCTCTCAACCTCTTAGCACAAAAAACCTGGACAAAGCCAATAACAGAATACAAATTCAGTTCTCACTTCTCACCTTAGCACAAAAAACCTGGACAAAGCTCACAAGTGTTGGTGGCTAGGGACTTATCAGGGACACATTTTAAACATCGCTGGTATAATTTTTGGAAAGTTGCTAGAGAAAAATGTTGTGTTACCACCATGCATGTTACTGGCAAGTTTTGAACCCAGAACCCTAGGCACAACAGTCAGAACAACATACCAGTCCACTATGTTAAAATCAGCACTTTCTTGAAAAATAGGAAGAGTAAAATTAATGGCTATCATTTAGTGAATTCAGTTCTCACTTCACACCATAGCTCTCAACCTCTTAGCACAAAAAGCCTGGACAAACAACAAAGCCAATAATGGGGGAATCCAACTTCAGTTCTGACTTCTCACCATAGCTCACAACTGTTAGCACAAACAAATCTGGACAAAGCTCAGAAATGGTGGTGGCTAGGGACTTTAGGCTCCTTTTACTCTGTACCAAAGGTACAGAGTTTGAGCCTAAATACCTCTAGCCACCAGGTGTATTACATGGTAGGCATTTTCCTACACAGACACACACACACTGTGCTTCCTTACCTGCTTCCCAATTGCTGCTGCTTACATTCCCCTGCCGTTTACCCAAACAAAAAAGCCTTTGCTGCTTACATTCCCCTGCTGTTTACCCAAATGAAAAAGCCTTTGCTGCTTACATTCCCCTGCCATTTACCCAAACAAAAAAACCTTTGCTGCTTACATTCCCCTGCCGTTTACCCAAACAAAAAAGCCTTTGCTGCTTACATTCCCCTGCCATTTACCCAAACAAGAAAAGCCTTTGCTGCTCCCTGTATCTCTCGCTGCTGCCGGCGTTGCTGATTGCCGTTTATCCATTCCTGCTCATATCTCTCTCATGTTGCTGTTTATCCACTAGCCAGAAATGATGACGTGAGCTCCTTGAGCTCAAGTCCGACTGGTAGCCCTGACGGGTGCGTGATGACGTCAGCCGCAAAAACTTAAAAATCATCGGGCCGTGAAAAATCGGATGTGTTGGATCTGCTGCAAAAGTGGTGGTGGTGGGGCGCCCCTCCCCAGGGCGTGCCCCTCCCTCCTTGCTCTATGGTTCCGGCACTCATGTTAATTATAGCAGTATTGAATTTTTGGATGTGCAACTCTTTAAGAAAATAGATGGGACAATAGGAACCACTTTATTCAAGAAACCTGTTAAGAAAAAGAGCTACCTACATAAAAGTAGTATGCACCCCCACATATTTTTAATATTATTGTGAAAAATCAATTTAGGCGCTTTGCACAGTTAACTACAGATTCTAATCAGATGAATGAGCAATTAGATACCATGACTAATGATTTTATGTATCGAGGTTATAATGAAAACACTGTTAAAAAGTTGACAGTAGAAATAAAACAAGAATTGGATAGAACCATATTTCTTATTTTTTCTGAAGGCCATATAAGACATCATAATGACAGTAGTAATAATTCCAGTAAGTGTAAAAATAGAAATAGTGACAAAGGAGCATTTAGATGCATCTTACCATATGATGCCAATACCAATAAAGTACAGGGCGTAATTAGGAAACATTGGTATATGATGACTCATATACCCAACTTTAAAAATGTGCCGTTGGAACAACTGTCTTTTGGCTATAAAAACCAAGCTAATTTAAAACTGCAGTTATGTTATAAAGAACAAAAGAAATGTTTGAGTAACAACATGATGCAGAAATATGGTACACAGAAATGCTTTAATTGTAATTTTTGTAGGTATATTTTTACTGGAATCTCATTTCAACATCAAAAAATGTTTACTTTAGGAGTCATGATACATGTAATACTATGAATATAATTTATATAGCCATGTGCATACAATGTAATGTGTTTTATATAGGCAAAAGTAACAGAAGACTAAAGGATAGAATATGTGAACATTTATCAGAAATTAGAAGGCAATTAGAAACCAACGCACTGTATCGACATATTCAGCATACAGACACAGCACATGTTTTTACTTCTGTATACTGCAGAATATTTATAAAGCAGTTAGAGGGGGTGATTTGGTTAATTATACTGAGTTACAGGAGAATAAATGGATCCTACAGTTTAGAGCACATCAACATCCTGGTTTGAATGAAAGTTTTAGTTTAAAACCTGCTTTGAAAGAAATCAGGAACAAATTTTAACAATGTCTCTTTAAAAAGGTTTTATTCTCATGTCATATAATTTTAATAAATGTGTATTTAAATACGTTAATGGTGGTATGAATTCACTTGCCTGATGAAGCCTTATGGTGAAAGTCTAAGTACTAGCGTTGTTTGAGTAATAAAGTTTTATTGTTTTTTATCGGCATCGTGGTTTTGGCATTACCATTTTTGCTTTTGCTTTGGATTTTTCTGGATACACCAACTTTGTCTGCGAGGTAACCCTTTTTCTCATAGGGCTTTTACTGAAGTCAGGTAGCAGGAGACACCACTATATAGTATTTATCCTTGATCACTCTTCTGGCAGTTCTGTGCAGATAATTAATAGTTTGTACTGCTAGATCTAGATTATACAGCTGCTGTGGGTTTCATTTCTACCCCCCATTTGTCTACCATGTAACTGAGCAAGTCAGTTAATGAGACATAAAATCAATAGAGTGTCCAGTGGGCTTACTTTGTTAACAAGTGGTTATTAAAACTCTGTCAGATACCCAGAGCCCATTCCCTTGCAGAAGACCAGTGCTAAGCCCATTGCTAGAGAGTTATTATTACTTTATATCTGGACTGGGATATCCAAATAGATTCTAGTAGAAAAGGTACGTTTTTGTCTCAGGTGATAACAGAGGTGTCAAATACTTTAAGAACAACAGAAACTTTTGTGTGCCCCCTGTAGACAAATGGCCTAGTGAAGTGATTCAGTAAGATATTAAAGGCAATGTTACATGAGGCGTTTGACCACAAGGGGAAAATGTGGGACCAGTTGTTGCTTTATGTTCTGTTTGTTACAAAGGAAGTATAACAGTCTTCCATGAGGCCTTCTCAAATAGAAGTCAGTCCAGGGGACAGCTAGATATAGCCAAAGAGGCACAGATTTAAAGGCAAATACTAGGCTAGCTGTTGTTGTAGACCATTTCAAGACTATCCAGTTTCCCTTAATGAGAATCAAGTCCAGTGCCTTTTGTCTGTGAGTTAAACACCTTAACCATTATGCCAACTCTCAAGCCTCAAGGAGGAAAAAAAGACATCCAATTATAGAATGGTGAAACCTTCACCCAGATGTAAAAGAGCTCAAAGACATACTTTTGAACCTGTTAAGGTGCCAGTGTGGACAAAGTCAAAATTTGGGATGTCCTCTTTTCACACCTTGTGAGAGGTATATTAGGTTTGTGGTACACTGGTGAAATGTACTTTTAAGCAAAATTTTTTTTGAATCATATATGATTCTATTGTGCGTACAGAGTTTTTATTTGGCTATCACATTCCTGAGTAAAGGATATCTTCTAAGTGCAAATAGTAACATTATCTTTGCTAAATTTAAATGTCAAATTCTAATGACACAATACAGTTTTTTAAATGATGAGCATACCATAGCAAACTGGTCCTCAATAAACCAGCTGCTGAATCCCAGCTGCATCACTCAACCATCTCCTGCACGTAACACCAACAACAGCTCTAGTAACTGTGCTAATGCTTTCAAGTTTCATTTTATTCAGTTAGTCAGTCAGGCTCATCACCACTTCAGAATTTCCGTAATACCAACAACCAGATAGCAGCACCACCACCTATCATTCCTTTTCATACTTCTCCTTCCAACTAGCCCCTACTATTTACATAAAAAAATTACTTAAATTGAAACCCACTGCCTTAGTCATTGACAACCTACCTTAACATGGCTGCAGAGGCAATAGACTTACCCATCTCAGTTCTAATAAATTGCTCCATCAGTGAAGCATATGTCCCTCTCATCTGGAAAAAAATGCATTCTTCCCCTCCACAACTGAACTCTCAAACTACAGGCCTATTGCCATCCTCTCTCCCTGTCAAAATACTCAAAAATTGCATCCAGTCACAACTCTTACATTATCTCATGCAAAATATCCTCCTCTCTTCATCTCAGGTATAGTTTATTTCCCCACCACAGTACTCTACCACTTTACTTAGTTTCACTAATACAGTAAACACAAATAAGAATGAAGGAAACCTAGTGTCTGCCTTATTCCTTGATTTTTTCAACGCCTTTGACATGGTCTTTCACTCTTTTCCCTTACATATATAATCTAGGACTCACCACCACTGCTATATCATGGTTCCATAGCTACCTCCAAAATAGAGCTGAAGCTGTCAAGTGCCAAAAATACATCTCATCCTTCCTCCCTGTCCCAGTCAGTGTACCACAAGGACCAATACCAGGACCAATTATCTTTAACATCTTCGTCAATGACCTACATAAAGGCTGTAAAACTGCATCCCTAGTACAGAATGCTGATGGGGACACTGTCATCTGTATCACAAAAAACAACAACAAACTACAAGAACTTACCCAGGAGTCCTTCTCCTCTATAGAAACCTGGTTGATATCTGTCCAGCTATTCCTAAATCCAAGCATACATCTCAGCTGTCCAGATTTTCACAGAATGTCCAGATTTTTGCTCATATTTTTAGTTTGTTTCTGCTAAAATGTGTGGTTTTCTGGCAAATAACTGAGGACTGAAGTCACTAAATAATGACACATTTGAATTTCAGACTTCATATCCTTCAGACAATGCATACTTACATAAATAATGTAATTCTAGCAACTTTCTAAGTTTATTAGAGCAATATTTAAAATATGTCCCTATTTTTGGGCCTTTGTCCTCCTATTATTTTTGGCTTTGCCTAGATTTCTTGCACTAAGAGTTTGAGAGGTATGAATTCAAGTAAATTCAAACTTATCCTATTTACTCCCAAACTGCTTATAATCAACAAAATCTCATTCTCAGTTACTTCATCCAACAAAACAAAAATTGAACTTGTCACCCTTACTAAATTGCTAGGCATCTGTGGAGATGAAAACCTAAAATTTGACACATATATCCAAAATATAGTGAAAAAATTACACCAGAAACTACATTCTCATTATACAACCAAACCCTTCCTCTCAGACACTATAAAGAAAAACATTGCCTTTTCTCCTCTCTTGCCTACTCTAATGTGTTCTGCATCCATCCTTACAATATCCAAGTAACCTTGCTAAACAAACTTAAGCAATGTTACTACAAAATAGCATGATTCACTGTCAGCCTTCCAAATACAACACACCACTGTGCTGCCCTAAGGGAATTACAGTATCTACCTATTCACAACTTCCACAAACCCATAACATTGTGTATAAACATAAAAACTGTCAATCCATTTCTAGCCTCATACACATATATAACCCCTCCAGACAACTACTTCCATCAGTGAAATACCTGTTACATGTATCCACAAACCCAACAATTCTGCTGGTAAAGTAGTACTCACCATGTTGATAAATTGTGGGACTTCATCCCACTAGCAGTATGACAAGAAATCTCCCTAAAATCATTCAAAACTCAAATAAAGACCTACCTGCTCAGTTGCCAGCTCTGTATATGCAATATTCTTGGATAATATCCAAACCCTTACTGTCTCCACTCTTAACTATAACTGGCCATAATGCAGCTACTTGTTCACATTCTCTGACTGTCTATCATCTACCCCTGTCTACTACTATTTCTATCTCCCTTTTACTCAGTACTGCCTCATAATTTGTATCTTTGTCCTGTAATTACTTTAGTGTCTCCTTCTCAATATCTATTTACAGCCGATTCCATCTGAAAGTAACTGGACTCATAAGCTTGATATTAGCAAATATTTTACTGTATTCTTTTTTAATTGCAAATTTTCATTAACTGTCATATCGCTACTATGCTATGTGCATTCATTTACTATTCTATGTATGTACTTTTATAATTGTATGTATGTACAGTTATTATTTTTTGATTAACTGTCATATCATTACTAGTCTGTGCATGTAAGTACATATATTATGTAAATCTTGTATAACTGCTTTTTACTCATTCTGTAAAATGAAACCTTTCTCCCTGGGCCTCTGCTGAAAATGGGACTTGAGTCTAGTCGGACTTTCCCAGTAACAAAAGCAATACATAAATAAATAAGTAAATAACTAAACAAACAAACAAACCGGTACCTGCATTTTAAACAAATGCTGTTGTATTATAGCCTTTAGCAGTCATCTCAAACAGCACGGCATGAAGAAGGGAGCCAGGAACAATCACATGCTGAGGTCAGAGAATGCAGGAAGAAAATAAATCCAAGGTAACACTTCAGTTTCTACCAGCAGCCTCACATTTTTAACGTAGTAAACAAAACTATCGGAATGAAAGTGCTAAACCTACGTAAATTATTAAACTGCATTTTTATGTTATAGCATTGCTGGTTGCATCATTTATACTGTAGAAGACTACAGGTGTTTTTTTCTGTGATTTTTAATGTAGTGTTAACGTGCAACGTATTAACACCCAATCATTTAGAAAAACAATGATCAACAGCAGCAACAGTACATGGGCAACTTTAGCGGTAGTGCAGTTTTGCAAAAATGCCTTTTATATGCCGCTCTGTCATCCTTAGATCTAAACTAGACTTTGGTCATACTAACTGCTATTAAAGAGTTCAGAATCTTTAGACTGAGTGACTGCTGCAGTTCTGCTTTTAACTTCCTCACCATGCTGAAGGCCTTTCAGATTCTGCGTTTGAATGTGTTGAGTAAAGTTGTCATCAGTTGTGCGAACAATGTCAGCTTACCACAGGCTCAGGCGCAAAGGGCATTGGGGTCAATCATTCTAATTCCTTGCATCTTCAAGCTGATACAGTATAACTTCATCCATTAATTGTTCAACATTAGCTTTACAGAGAGACTCCCACACAAAAAGCAACATCTATGACGTATTTTGAGGATATTTCCAGCTTCTTTGCTGGGTTGAAAAGAAATGCATCCCCTTTTAATAGATTGTCTGGAATAAGAATATTGGGCAGCAGTGCAGTATAAAAAGCTAGAATTTAATTTTTTTTGTAAAATTACATTGAGTTACTGACCCTCTAATGTTCTTTTCATGCCTACTCATATACAGTTTGACCTCCGGGGTGAGTGTGATGCTCACCACAAGGCAGGACACAGCTACTGCAATTCATTACTGATATGTCACTGTCATTAATCAGCCTGACAGCAGCTGCAGGTGTTAACAGTTTGTCAGCATACTGCTGCATTTAAGTTATGTGCTGCCAAGTTATCAGCTTACTTTCTTGACTTGGAAGCTTTGTCTTAAACTGCAGAAAAGGTTATAAGGCATACTTCAAAAGCATAAAAATCATCTGTGTGAATGACTCTGCAGATGATTACACACTAATGTGATTTTGTTGCTTGGGGCTCTGACTGTCTGGCTGATAACTTTAGACTCAGGCATCTAGAATGGGCAGTCTTAAAGAGATCTGAAGGCAGATGCTTATAAGCTTTCCTCTTAAAAGCTATCTGGTCTGTAATAAGCAGGTTTCCAGACACCTGTGGAAGGGACAGGTATGGTGTTTTTATTGCTACACTGAATAAAAACTGTCTAAATAAGATGAAAACTGCCACTGGATTTGTTATTCTTTGACATTTAAAAGAAAGACAGGAACATCTGCAGGCAAAGGTCACAAAATACCTCACAAAGAGGATTACTGGCCTTAAACAGATGTCCTACGCAGACCGTCTTAAAAAACTCCAGCTTTACTCTGTCGCATATTGCCTACTCAGAGGCGATCTCTGCCTAACATACAAAGCTATGTCAACCCCAGGGCTGTTGGACATGCTCCACTTAAAGAAATCCCTCTGAGCTACACGCTCTAGGGACCTAAACCTTGTCACCACAATAAACAGAACATGCTGGAGGGATAGATTCCTGTCCCAGAGACTTCCCATACTCTGGAACAGACTACCTACCTATGTCAAACAGAGCTCCTCATTAGCACTCTTCAAGAAAAATCTTGATGATTGGATGGGAAATAGTAAATTCACCCCAGGGATCACTTCTGTTGCTCTGCTTGACAGTGGCACAGGAAAATAATTTTCTTGGGTGGCGAAAGCCAGGGTACATTTTTGGCTAGGCTTATATAGGCCCTAGGGCTAATAGCCTAGTACCTACCTATGAACCTATGAACAAAGGTTGAACGAATCCACAGCAGAGTATAATCCAAAAAAGAAGACTTTGACCACCACAGCAACGAGCAGCAAAAAGCAGTGTAATAACAACAAACTAAACTAAAAATAAAACAAGAAATTTAATAACAGAAAGGTGAGCGCTTTCATGGAAAACCACTTCTTCAGATCTTAATACTAAACAACAAACCACAGCCCTTAACAAGAGAGCTACAGCAATCACATAAATCTAAAAGCTATCCAATAAACACACATGTAGCAGACAAATAATTTAAATATGACATCAATAGTGACATCTGCTGTTCATTAATAAAACAAAGCTGCTGAACAAATCAAATCAATGAAATAGACCATGCTTAAAGCACCGGCCTTAAAGAAATATTGTCATTTAAACCAGGTTTAATATTGGCTCACAGTTTAATAATCCAATGTAGCTGTCTGCACTCCATCTTATTTTAGTAATACCACCCCATAAATCCTCAGTTAACATTTCAAGGATAGCAAATTTAAAACAATGCGCAGCACCACATTCCACATAATGTTTCGCTAAAGTATTAACCATCTTATTATTCCTGATATCTCCTACATGCTCCAAAATCATGTCCTTCAGCATTTTATTTGTTTTGCCAACATAGTAAAAGTAACATGCTTGACACAAAGCCAGGTAAACAACATTGGTACTCTTACATAGAAACCAATGTTTATATGAGAATTACAGGCAGAAAGACCGATATTACAAGTGACAAGTATATACTTGCAGGCTTTGCAGGAATGACATGGAAACGGGCCTAGCTGATCAGAACAAGACAAACAAATTTTATGGAAAGTCCTGTAACACAAAATATGCTTAAGTGACTGATTATTGCAAATAAATATTGTTCTGGACCCAGAACTTCTTTTAAATGCTGATCTGTCATAAGAATATGTCCCAATATCACTAGAATATGTGAACACCATACGCGTATTCCTTCTCATTTGTCCCATAGACGTAGAACGTATATTGTCATCTGATCCTTCAGCAAAATATGGTTTAGCAACAGTGTCTCTGAGTGCATGGACCTCATTAACAACTTCAGCACCCTCAGTGAAAGAGTAACCTCTACTAATTAATTTCTTAGACATCTCATGCAAAGCCTCCGCAGCTAGATCATCTCTATTATGCAATCTCATAGTCCTAAGGCATTGCCCTTTCAACAGATTCCTAGGTATGCGTCTAGGATGCATGCTCATTTTGTACAGGACATTATTCTTCTTGCAGGTTTTCTTATGGACTTTTGTAGCAAAATCACCTAATACCCTCACATTAATGGACACATCAAGAAAATGTATCTCAGTACATGAGCTCTTACAAGTAAATCTTAAAATGTCAGTGGTACTGTGTAAGTAATCAAAGAAGTATGTATCCTAGCCACACCAATCAGTTGGAGGTAGTAAATGTCACCAAAAAGAAATATGTTATTTTACAGTTATACCTAATGAGGCAGATATAGATAAAGTATGAGCCTTTTTGACCACCTGTAGTGATTTCTCTAACAATAAGACTATGCTCATTTGTTCATTCCTTGAGCTCATTCTGGAAAATAACATATTTGTTTTTGGTTCTGGAGCTCAGCTGACTGATTAATTGTACAAAGGGGGGAGGTGAGCTGAGTGAGGAGTTGCATGAGTTGCACAATGTGCAAGTTGAGCATAGTAACAGCGAGTCACAGAACATAGTTTTAAAGTTAAACATAAGCAAACTAATTTCTTTTGAAGTTTACTGAATTTTACTGGGACTCGAGCAATTGTAGGTAGGTGTGTTTTAATTCATACATCTTTCATATTCATAAAGATAGAGCTGGAAGCATATTGTGCAGTAATTACCAACCTACTGTCCCAGGTGGTTAATGGGAATGTGCTGCTGAGAAAGCTTTTAGGCCATCTGGGCCTGGAGGTATTTATTTATTTATTTGCATTTGTTTTCCAGGGTGGTCCACTGGGCCGAAGTGAACCCATTTTCAGTGGCAGCCCGCAGAGAAAAGCTCCATATAAACAAGTACATACAATAGAAGAGTCACAGTCACAACTTAAAAAACAAAGGTAAAAGCTCAACATTAACAACTGCATTAATTACAGTACAATATAAGAGATACAGTTCAATACACATGTAAGATGCCACAGTTAAATATATTGAGAAAACATGTCAATAACTTAACTTCTAGTAATGTAGTAAGAATATTAACAACTTATGAAGATACGTTCTGCAGGATGTATCATGAAAATAAAGCCTGTGAGTATATGTCAATCATGGGTGGCTGCGGTGGTGTAGCGGTTAGTGTTGTCACCTCCCAGCAAGAGGTTCTCTGGTTCGATCCTTGGCTGGGGTGCCTTCTGTGCAGAGTCTGCATGTCTCCCCTGTGGTCACATAGGTTTCTGCTGGGTGCTCCAGTTTCCTCCCAAAGACATACTGTAGGTGGATTGGATACTCTAAATTGGCCCTAGGTGTGAGTGCATCCATGTGTGTGCCTTCTGTGGAAGGCTGGGCTGGCAACTAACACCATAAAACTCCACTGCCAATCATGAGCAGACAGGTGATCTGTTGTGGCGACCCCTAACTGGGAAAAGCCGAAAGAAGAAGTATATGTCAATCATATCAGATCAGGAATATAACTAAGGAGTGCATGTCAAGCACATACGATCAATATTGTTATCAAGTAGGTATTTCAACATAGTAGGCCTAGATGCTATTTTTATGATATTCATACTAGTAGGTAGAAGAGTTAAAACTGAAAGGAGAAAGTCAGTAAAGGTGATAATAGTGGGAAATTTGGGGAATTAGGTTTTGGGAGGTGGGAGGTATTACACACGAGAAGACATTTGGGGTGTAATAATGATTTTTTTTAATCTTGAAAAGTATCTGTGAGATGTTCTAGCTGAGGAGGAAGGGTTTGGAGAATAAGAATATGCCGATGCAAATTGTGGGTTTGACTTTTAGCCTGAATGTGAGAAAGCTTTATATGCTTATATTTTTGTTTAATTTTTTCATTCTGGGGTTTTTCAAATTGCATTTTAGAGTAGTATCCGACAGTCCTAATTGAAGTAAGCACATTTTATGCTAACAACATGACTGAGTTTGGCCAGAGATACAAACTTTTGTAGAGCTTTTGTACTTATTTCTGTGTTTGCAGGACACAAAGTATGGTGTAGACCAAGACAGATTCAGAAATAATTTCATTTAGGGCAGTCCTGTGATGGTTTGAAGTCCCAGAAACATTAGTAAAATTAGTGCAGGTTAGGTACAAGGATCCAATGACAGAAGTATGAATAGTGTTTGGACTTAGAGATGGGTTTCCAGTTGGACTGGGAATTCATCAGGGTTTAGCTCTGAGCCTAATGTTGTTCACACTAGTGATGGACCACATTAGCAGATAGGTTGGAGAGGACAGATTAATAAAGCTGTTGTATAAAGATGATGTAGCATTAGAAGCAGACTTGAAACAGGAATGTCGGCAAAAGATATGGGAATGGAATGTAAAACTGAAGGCACATGGAATGCAATGGAATAAAGACAAGACAGCTGTCATGATAGCAAATGGGGGGAAACAAGAAGCTGAAAATTCAGACAGAAGGGAAATAGTCAAAGATGTTATCAGCTTCAAGTATCTGGGAGAGGTTGTTGAGGACAATGGAAATCTGAATGTGGAGGTTAAAACTACAGTACAAGGTAGCATGTGAGATGCCAAATAAGCTGAAAAGCAAGGTATACAAAACAGTGATGCAAACAGTACTTCTGCATGGTACAGAAATATGAGTGAAGGGAGAGCAGTTGAGGAAACTATAGGTGATGGAGATCAAAGCCTGAAATGAGTAGTAGGATGCACACCGTGGGATAAATGGAGGAATTATGACATTAGAACAGAACTCAAAAGTGTCATGAATTTCAGTGGAGGTCAAAGAGATCAGATTACAGTTGTTTGGCATGGTTAGAAAAGCAAATGATTTGATAAAGAATATTTTGGAGAGACAGGAAGAAGGCATAAGGAAACAAGGACATGCAGCAAAAAGATTGATGGATTGTATTGGAGAAGACCTGTGACGGGCAGGAATGACTCCTGAAGAAGTTCAGAGAGTGGCACGAATGTGAGAAAGGTGGCTACAGTTGATGCGATATCCATATAGAAAATGGGAAAAGAGAGTTGATGATGATGAAGATGATGAAAAAACTTTGTCATTAAAGAAACGAGATAAAATAGTTCATCTGTAAAACTAAGGACATGCTTTCTTGATGCCAGCTCATACTAACATAATAAGCTATGATACTGTAATAGAACTAGGTTATAAAGTAAGACTCCATCCTTATATGATTCTAGCAATGAAACATGAATATTATTAATGAAGGGAAGAAAATGCTAGATTTGGGTTGGGGGACCTGAAGAATATCATAGTTAGAGGACTAGTCCCACTGTGTCAGCATACAAACCCATTGGTGGAGGGACCACGTGTTTCTGCAGTCACTTCAGGCAGCTAAATTTCACCTCCTAGTTTGATGCCTGCCCCTTGGCATGCATTTACATGCTAACCAAGGTGACAGGAACTGGATGATGGTGGTTTTAGCAGAAATGGGAAGACACAGAAAGCATCTCACAGCCTATAAAAGCAGTGCAACACAAATAATGAAGAGCTGTAGCCTGTTAAATATCTGTGAAGCTTGAAAACAGTGATGCAAGCAATGCAGGCGAACAGTAGTATACGAGGGGAAAACTCTGAGATATAAAGTTACCTTACAGCAGGGACAGATTGATACAACTGTACAAAATTCTGAGCTAGTACAGAGATAAAGTGACACAATTCTACAAAACTCTTTGATAGCTTTCTTGAAAGCATGCAGGGCAGTTTAAGCTCTCTAAATTGCTAAGTAGATCATTACAGCAACATTAAGAATGTGTGCTTCGTAATGCTTAGCTAGTTTATTTTCATGGTGACACCCTGCCTGTTTAAGGATGAATTA